>NC_133758.1:47268333-47571363 GCF_036562045.2 Rhinolophus sinicus
TGACAGCTGTAAATGAAAAATGTTCTGTCATGTTAAAGTTTCCAGTGAAGTGAAAACCCTTGGCTTCCATCAAAGGAATATGAACAGTATTTATAAATGAATCTGGTATAGGGAATGAAAATGATTTAATGGAGCCCAAACCCATATAAGAAATACTGTTAAAAAGTCATTTGTATGTAGTCTAAGGATGAGGTGAGAAATGCATAAAGGTTCATTTTTATGTCTTTGTTCTCATTTCTTTCAATAGCATAAAAATAAAACATAACATGAAATGGGGGTTGGTAAAAGGAAATAGTTCGTAAAAATGACATGATTTCATTAAAAACCACTTCTATATTAAGGGTCTTTTTCAATTATATGTTCTCTTTATGGCATAGCAGGGTTGGAGGCATGGAGGGGAGAGGGTGAGAGGGTGAATTAACCTATTTAAAAGAATTCCTTTAAAAATTGCAAGCAAATTGGGTGCATCTCTATTCCCTGAAATCAATAATCCAAACAGAAAAGTAAGAAAATAATTCTATTTATGGTAGCATCAAAAAGAATAAAATACTTAAGAATAAACCTAACCAAAGAGGCAGAAGATTTGCACATTGAAAAACACGAATCATTGCTGAAAGAAATTAAAGAAGACACAAATAAATGGAAAGATATCCTGTGCTTTGTGGATTGGAAAACTTAATATTGTTAAGATGTTAATACTACCGAAAGTTATCTACAGATTCAATGCAATTCCTTTCAAAAATCCCAATAAATCCTAAAATTTATATTGAATCTCAAGGGACTCTAAATAGGCCAAACAATCTTGAAAAAGAACAAAGTTGGAGGTCTCATACTTCCTAATTTCAAAACTTATTACAAAGTTATGGTAATCAAAACTATGTGGCATTGGCATAAAGACAGGCATACAAACCAATGGAATGAATTAGACAGCCAAGAAATAAACCATCACAAATATGGTCAAATGACTTTCAACATGGGTGCCAAGACCATTCAGTGGGGAAAAGACAGTCTTTTCAACATATATTGTTGGGAAAATTGGATATCCATATGTAAATGAATGAAGTTGGACTCTTACCCTATGCTATATGCAAAAATTAACTCAAAATGGATTAAAGACCTACTGTAAAAACTAAAACTATAAAACTCTTAGGACAAAAACATAAGGCAAGCCACATGACATTGGATTTGACAATGAATTTTTGGATATGAAATCAAAAGCCCTGGCAACAAAAGGAAAAGTAGATAAATGGGACTTTATCAAAATTAAAAACTTTTTTCCATTGAAGGATACTATCAATACAGAGAAAAGACAACCCACAGAGAGGGAGAAAAATATTGCAAATCACATATCTAACAAGGGGAAATATCCAGGATATATAAAGAACTCCAACAACTCAACAACAAAATAACAAACAACCTGATTGAGAAAGGGTGTGTAACGACGAGCGGAGGAAAAGAAAGAGGAGGGACACAGGCTAGAATGGGACTAATTGACTTATTTATCAATATCTAATCGATTTATTTAGCAATGTGCAATAGCAAAAGACAAAGGCAATTAAAAGAATGTGCTAATAACAGAAAGTAAAGGTGGTTAAGACTAAACTATATACATTGATAACAATGTCATGTCAAAGGAGTACACATACTCATAAGTTTAAGAGATCCCAACATATGTTTACTATTGATCAAAAAATCACTTGGCTAAATACACAAATAACATCAGTAAGGCATATCCAAAAGCAGTAATAAGCTCTATAGGATAGTAACTATTACAATAGACCTCAAAACTCACCAAACTGGGGGAGAGCAGCACTGAAAAAGTCATAAATCAAAACCTTGCCAGGTCTGTAGCTGAGAGAAACTCAGGCGTCTCTCACACCGTTTTTCGTTAGTTCCCAAGAATGTTGTTGTTGTGGTCTTTGTTGTTGTTAGAAGTCAAGGCATCTTCTGATGTTGTAAGCTGCAAGCTACATACAAGTTTTTTAGATGCTAACAAGTTCTCAAGAAGGCTAACCATGGGGAACAACACTGGAGGGGTCAGGAACCAGCCAGACGTCACCAGGTTCACAGCTGAATGTCAGAACATCTCCTGGTGGTGTAAGCTGCATATTGCTGGAAGTCTTCAAAATGTTGGAATGATGAAAAATCATCAATGACAAATGACCAAATGATGAAATAACAATTAATAAATAACACTGCCAACTGAGGTCTGTCTTACATATTTTTTCAGATGTAACTTAGAACCAAGTTTCTTATTCCTGCCTCCCCTTTGAAGGAATGGCCAGTTCCGGGAGGGTCTGGCAGTTACTGAAATGAATGTTGTCCATCCGGCCGAAGGGCCAATTCATCTGCATAAGCAATATCTACTGTTCTTGCTTGGGACCGTCAGCCCAAGGTCTTCCAAAGCCTGGCAACGTGACTGTCATGTCGTCCTGATATAATTTAGCTACTTCTTTACTTCATCTGCTGATGTGGGTGAAACAGACAGAACAAAGAGGGAATTCTCTCAACCCCTGATCAAGGATTTCTTTAACCCTAAGTTAACCATTACTTCACAACAGGGACAGAACAACAAACATCATCTCATATCTCCCCTACTCGAGAGAATGAGACCAAACAGAAAACCTCATCTCATGTCTCCCCTTCTTGGGAGAATGAGACCAAAGGGGGACAGAAAAGTAACCTCATCCCATGTCTCCCCTGCTCGGGAAAATGACACCTGGAAAGCAACATCATCTGATATCTCCCCTGCTCGAGAGAATGAGACCAAAGGGGGAATTTACTCAACCCCGGATCACAGCACAGAAGTCACCCCACATACAGGAACAGATAAAAGCTAATAGACAAAAGCTCACATCAACCAATGAAGGCAAATTTTCCTCAACATCTACCCTACAGGAGGAAAAGACTTGAATAAACATTTCTCCAAAAGCACATGAAAAAATGTTCAAGATCACTAAACTTTAAGGAAGTGCAGATAAAAACTACAATAAGATTCCACCTCATACCCATTAGCATGACTATTACAAAAGCAAACAAACAAAAAATAACAAGTGTGGGTGAGGATGTGGAGAAACTGAAACTCTTGTGCACTATTGGTGAGAATATAAAATGGTGTAGCCACTGTGGAAAACAGTATGGTGGTTACTCAAACAATTTAAAAAATAAAATTATCATATGATCCAGCACTTTCACTTCTGGGTGTATATCCAAAATAATTGAAAGCAGACTCTCAAAGCTATATTTGTATAATCATATTTGTAATAGCATTATTCACAATAGCCAAAAGGCGAAAGTAATTCAAATGTACATCGACAGATGAATGAATAAACAGAATGTGGTACAATGGAATATTATTTAGTCTTAAAAGGGAAGCAAATTTTAACACATGGTGGTACAACATGGATTAACCTTAAAGACATTATATGAAATGAAATAAGCCAGTTACAGATGGACAAATACTATATCATTCACTTATATGAGGTACCTAGAGTAGTCAAATTCATAGACAAGAAAATAGAATGTGGTTGCCAGGGGCTGGGGAAGGAGGAAACGGTAAGCTATCATTTAATGGGCACAGAGTTTCCGTTTTGGAAGATGAAAAATTTCTGGAGCTTGATAGTGGTGATGGTTGCACACAATGTGAATGGACTTAATGTCACTAAATTGCACAATTAAAAATAGTTTACATGGTAAATTTCATGTTATGTATATTTTACCTACAAAGAATTTCAGGCAACCTTAGAAAGAGGGTTTAGGATATAGTCATTTAAAGACCATAAGTTGTTGTGCATCCTCTCTGAAAAAGTAACACAAAAAGTCCTCTGTAAGTAAAGCATGAATCACATTTACCTTAGATGTAAAGGTATTATATAATCTAGATATGTTCTTTTTAAATTAAATTTATTGGGGTGACAGTGGTAAGTAAAATTACATAGGTCTCGAGTGTACAATTCTATAATACATCATTTATATATCACATTGTGTGCTCACCACCCAGAGTCAGTTCTCTTTCCATCACCATATGTTTGAACTCCCTCCTTTCCCCTTTTCTACTACCCCCTCCCCCCTTACCCTCTGGTAACCACTAAACTGTTGTCCGTGTCTATGAGTTTTTGTTTCTTTATTTGTCTTGTTCCTTTCAGTTTTATATACCACATATTAGTGAAGTCATATGGTTCTCGACTTTTTCTGTGCCTGACTTATTTAGCTTAGCATAATAATCTCAAGATCCATCCACATTGTCACAAAAGCAGTGTTTCGTCTTATGGCAGAGTAGCATTCCATTGTGTATATATACCACATCTTCTTTATCCAATCATCTATCGAAGGACACATTGATTGTTTCCATGTCTTGGCCACTGTAGATAATGCTGCAATGAACATCGGAGTACATATATCTTTATGGATAAATGTTTTCAGATTTTTTATATACATACCCAGGAGAGGGATTGCTGGGTCATATGGTAATTCTATTCTTAATTTTTTGAGGAACCTCCACACTGCCTTCCATAATGTGTATGTGCCACTAAATATGCTCTTATATCTAAATTGTAAGCTAGAGGAATAAACATAGGATGTTAAAAATTATTGACTTATTGTTTTGAGTCCCATAATTATGTTGTGAAAGCATTAGAAGCATGAATGCAAAATATTCAGAATTAAACATATTTCCAGACGGATAAGTAGGTAAAAGAAATGTAGCAACAGTAAGATTTAGAAGTAGATTCCAAAGAGAACACTCAGAACGATTTCTGAGCTTCAGGTTGCGTTGATTTCTGGGAATGTTGCCTTCAAAGACTTATTCAAAATGTTTCTGGGCCATTGAGGAAATGTGTTCAGGAATTGGAAAAACGAAAAACCAGTTGATGAATAGAACTTTTAATATTTTTATGTAACAGAGTTCCTTTATAACAATATTTATAATTTGTCATTATATTTTTATATATTTTGTTTACTTCTTTACTATGTCCCATACCAGAATATAAGCTCCATGAAGATAGAGATCTTATCTGTCTAAATCATCATGTACCACTACGTATTCAAAATCTACATGTAGTAAATACTTAATATTTATGAGAAGATCAGACAACTAAGTCATGAACTTATCCTAGAAAAAGTGCTACATACCTCATTGCTGAATATCACTATGCTCCTTCAAAGTACTCCCCTTGGGAAGTTATGCACCAATGTCAGTGCCTAGTCACCCTTCAAAGCAATTTTGGAACTCTTTCTCTGGAATGGCCATCAGAGCTGTCGTTATATTATACTTGATGTCCTAAATGTCATCCAACTGTCTTCCTTTCAATATTTCCTTTAGCTTCGGGTAAAGAAAGAAGTCATTGGGGGCCAGATCAGGTGAGTAGGGAGGGTGTTCCAATCCAGTTATCTGTTTCCTGGCTAAAACCTCCTTCACAGACAGTGCCGTGTGAGCTGGTGCATTGTTGTGATGCAAGAGCAATTAATTATTCGAGAAAAGTTCAGGTCTAAATTTATTTTTTATTTTTTATTGGGGAATATTGGAGATCGGTGTTTTTTTCCAGGGCCCATCAACTCCAAGGCAAGCCATTGTTTTCACTCTAGCTGTGGAGGGCGCAGCTCACTGGCCCATGTGGGAATCGAATGGATGATGTTGGTGTTACGAGCACAGCGCTCTAACTGGCTGAGCCACCCAGACTCCCCTTGTCTAACTTTTTCATGCAGCATTTTCTGCACTTCCAAATAGTAAACTGGTTAACTGTCAGTCCAGTTGGTGCAAATTCATAATGAATATTCCCTCTGATATCAAAAAAGGTGAGCAACATTGTTGCAACAAGTTCGCAAACTTAATTGTCAGACCCCATATACTTGCTGAATGAATAAATAACTTTTTATCTCCAACAGTACTTCACAGTGCCATATGCATGATAGATGCTCAATAAACAGTTGTTGGTCTGATTATGTATGCAAAAAAGAAAATTGGTAATAGTCGAATTACAAGTTTATGATGGCCAAATAAGACTTTCACTGTATTGTATTTTACTTAACACACTAATGATTGTAAGATTTTTAGGAAAGTTAAAGAAAAAGTTGCTGATTAAGCCATGGCCCACATCAATTGTAATACACATCATGACCGCAGAGATTTTAAGAATGTGAAAAATGTGCATCTTAGAATCTAAGAATTATGGTACATAATATAGAATTTTCTCTAAGACCTATTATAATATGTCTCTCTCTTTTCATGGAAATCTTGAATCAGAAAGAACACTTAAGGGCATTAGTCTAAATTTTCAAAACAAATATTTGTTCATAGAAAAATGGGGATGAAATTAAGTTCCACATAAACCCAATTATGTGTAAGCAGCAGTTGAGATAAGGAAAAAGATGGAACTGAAATGCTTTCCCTCTTCAATCCTTATTACGTTTCAGATTCCAAGCACATACTGCTATGAGAAGGGAGAAGGAAGAAGAAGCAGAAGGGAAGTATGAGGGGAGTATAGCAGGAGTCTTGATCAAACGTGACCTTCTAAAGATCATCTTGTATGCAATGACAGGTGGGGACCAAAAGAGAATGCAGGGAGACCACTGAGGAGGCCACTGCAGGCTTCCCAGTGAGCAATACTGGTAGCTTGGACTAGGATGGTGGAAGTGGGGATGGAAACAAGGGCACACAGATTCAGAAGACATGGTGGAGGCAGCATGGATAGGATTTGGCGATGAATTACCTTACTTTTGCTTCACCCCACCCCCAACCATCTTTTTAAAAATTGTCTGACAAAGATAATAAATGTGAAAAGTGATAAATGCTTCTGATTCTAAGTTTAAACAACACACACTATGAAACATTCCATTATATTTTAAAAACATATGTTTGACTTAAAGTTTATTTTAGTTAGAGAAACAAAAAAGTTCCTATATTTCTGAGGATATTTTCAATTTAATTAATTAATTTTTAAATAATAGACTTCTTAATGCTAGAAAGAGTTCCCAATGCCAGATTGACATAGAATGACAAAGGCATACTGGTTCTTAAAAGAGGCTTGCTTCAGGGCGCATTGAGAAGTCAGGGAACACATTTGCACACTCAGATTTGTCCTTTGTGTCTGCCATGCTGCTGTGTTCAAGGCCAAGTTGAAGTAACTTCTGTACAGATCTGTGTGACAAATTCTTATGCTGACCGTGAATTATCAATCCATCTTTTTGGTACTCTCTAAAGTGCTAATGTAGAAGCAATAACATAAAACTCCAAGTCTAGGAGTTCTTTGCACTATTATTATAAAAAGTAGAAATTACTGTTTTACATCCATCACCAGCTGGGTATGACTTAGTTCCTTTCCCTTGCATTACACACTCTTGCATTATATTTTGCCCTAGATTATGAGTGGATAAAGGGTAAGGGTAAAGATCAAGGGTAAACTATAAAGTGAACAAAATGACATTTGTGTGTGTGTAATTTAAGGGCAAGACTTTCAAGAAAGAAATTTACTAGCATAGTTCCTATGACGTAGCAAGTTAAAAACAAGGACAAATTTATATTTTATAATAATCATGTGTATATATTGTACTTACATAGGAAGTAGGAAATGCTAGAGAGCATTCATTCCACTTATTTTCATTGCCTAAAATCTCAGTGACATCTGGTGGAGTGGGGCAAACTTTCAAAGACACAATAGAACCAAGACTTGTAATGGGGATTGAGGTTGTTGGACGGAGGAAAAGCACACATCCAGTCTTCCAACTCTAGTTAGAAGCTCGTTCTACAGGAGACTTGACTAGAGATCTGTACCAGTGGAAGAGTCCAGCACTGGAATTTTTACTTTATTTCTCTCTAATTGTACTCTATTTTTAAAATTTAGGGTTCTGGCTTTTAGACTCCAGAACTGTGAGACAATACATTTCTGTTATTTTAAGACACCCCCTATGTGGTACTTGTTAAGGAAACTGTTGGAAACAAATATACCATCCATCTAACCTTCTATCTAGCTCTGCATTCATTCATTCATTCATTCATTCAAACAACATTTATTTAGCACTTGCTGTATACTAGGCATTATGTATAGTAGTTCTGATGAGGCAAAGATGAGAAAGAAAACATATCTGGTCCTAAGGAGTTTTAATCTCAAGTATTTGGATGCAGAGAGGAGGGACATATTCTTCTTGGTGCATGGAGATGGGAGTAGGGTGTTACTGGTCATGGAAGGCTTAATAGAAAAGAAACTTGAAGAGTGAATAAATGGCTATGGTCAAAAACTTCCATTTCAGATATAAGAATACAAACTGCATGTTGAAAAGGAATTTAGACTTTACTTGACCTAACTTTTTAGCTATAAATCAAGAAACTGACGCCCTTATTGCTTGTTACTAGCCAGTATCACATAGCTAGTGGTGGAGCCAGGACAGGTATTACTGAAAAGAACCTGCTATGTGCTATGCCCAGTGCAAATGTTTTACCTGCACTATCTTCCTTGGCCCTTACCTCTGCTCTCCTTTTACAAACAAGGACTCTAAGGTCCGGAGAGGTGAAGTGATTTGCCCAGGTCAAGTGAATTGTCTATTAAATGGCAGAGCCCAGATCAGAGCTGGGTCTGCCTTCAAAGCCTTAGGCCACTGCATTATGCAACAATCCATAGGTTTAAAACAGTCCTACATTACCTTTCAACAATTTATAAAATACGAAATTAAAACCAGATAGGTCTCTGCAACATAAATTAAAACTCCTGGAAAGAAATTAGAATTAAAATGTAATTGTGCCTTTAAGCATCACATTCTTTCAGCCTCAACAGAATGTACTATTCATAAATCATGTGAGTGACACAGGAATATTCATGTATACATATAAATATTTAAATTAAATTACCATTTTTATTGTCAATACAATCATCACAGATATGGATAAGATTTATTTCTCTTTTAAATTTAGAGGAAGAAAAATCTAATGAAAATTATTGTTATACATTGGTGTGCAGAGTAGTTCTGATACTAAGATGGTTTACTGCTATGAATAGTTCCTAACAAATTTATTTCAAATACATAACGATGACCTTAGAGTTCATATATATGAGTATGTACAATCTATATGGATTGAGAAGCACTCTGAATTATTTGCCAAATATTGTCATCCTAGGGTAAGGAGGGCATCCCTTGATGCTTAAAGAAGCAAACTGAGAACAAATGAAAGTAATTCTGCTTTACGTAGGAATAGTAAATTTATGGATGCATTGTGCCAGGAAGCGAAGATAGTAGAAACTGAAATTTATATGCTGGGACTATTCATACTGTGGTCTATCATCGGGAATAGGGCTGAGGTGCTTACTGAAGTCTTGTGAAAACAATTGGGAAGGAGCTCAGAGAACCTTGACACTGAAACATCTGTCTTAGTTAATCTTAGTAAATCCAGCTCACGCATCTTCAGTTGGTAGCTTCCTCCAGACCTTCTCGGGTCTATTGACTGAGCCCAGCTTACTATCTAGTAAACAGGGCTCACAGACATTGACACCATTGGAATCTATAGCCAAGGGAAAGAAACCTCAGAAAAAGAGTTCCTTTTCTGACCTCCTACCTTTCTAGACTTCATTTCCTAAAGACTAACCTCTTTCATGTGTCCCTGATCTAAGAAATGATTACAACTTCCAGGGTGAATTAAGACTTCCCATCAGGGCTAAGGGAGTCTCAAGAGGCATCCATAGGCATTCATTATTTTCTGTAGGCTACAAGGCAAAAATCCCACATTGACATAAAAGAGTCACACAGCAACATGTCTGTGGTGGAGGGAGTGACTTAACACTGAGCAGTGTCAGATTTGCTCGCAGTTTTTATTTGTTCAACAGAATCAAGAACTGGGGAAAATCAACATGGCTCTCTTTATGCATCATTTAAGAGTTTCAGCTCATAGAATTTGTTCTTAAATATGCATTTATTCTTAAATGTGCACTGAACTCTCATGGAAAATATAAATAGTAGGTATATTATTTGGCTACAAAATACATAACATATTCATTCCTGGCTTACAGAAATCAACTTCTTTTCTTTATGGCTGTACTACATAATAAGCCAATTTTCTTAATCTGAGTGAAAAATGATTTTCCTAATCTATCATTAGTCTAGTGACTTTATGTTATCTCTTTTCAACAAAAGTTTTAAATATTCCATAGTCTCTCTCTCTCTTTTTTAATAGCTTCTGGATTTCCAGCCTTGAAAGATACGGTCTTCCTTGCTGCTGGATTGTATAGAGTTTCACAGAATTTCTTGTAATATTTTAATTATTTTATCAATTACAGTTAAATCTTTTGTACATCTGGAATGAATTTTTGCGTATGCCTAAGTTGGAGGCTGACTTTCACTTTCTTCCAGAAAGGTAGCCGTTTATACCAGCACCATTTATTAAATAAACCATTTCTCCCACTGAACTAATTTTTTTCCACATACTGATTACCATTTACTGATGTGATGTTTTGCTCCTTATTCTGTTCCACTGATCTCTTTCCACTCTCACATCAGTTCCCTCTTGTCCTGATGTCAGTGGCTTTACTCTATGTGCTAATTCTCGGTCTGGTGCAGCCATAAGGTGCACTCTCGGATTTCCCTCAGGAAGAACGTGCCCATCAGCTGTGAGGAGCACAGCCAGCTGACAGCCTACAGTGTTGGAGCTGAGCAGCCCCCAGCTAATGAGCGACTCAGCAGAAGTACTAGGACCTGGCCTTTTCTGCCCAGTGTTGAACTCCTCCAATGGCAAAGATTTTGTTGCAAAGCTCTCCACTGGGTTGGCTCAACTGTGTCACACCTGCATGGCAGTCAGAGGCAGTCAGAGATGTTATTTACCTTTTCCACAGTGTTGACATTTGCACCGAAGGTGCAGAAGCAATAGTGAATAAAACTGCTGGCCCTTTAGAGCAAATCCAGGTAGTGGGACAAAACTCTTCTAGCAGTTGTTTTCTAAAACACAATGCATTTGCAGTAAAAAATAAATAAATAAATAAAAATAAAAATAAATTGTCAGTTTCACCAAGAATGCCATTGATGAAGCAGTAAAAATTACTAATTTTATTTTATCTCAACCCTTGATATGTCTTTTAATATTTTGATGGTGAAATTTGAAGTATGTGAACAGTACTTCTGTTGCATATTAGTGTACAATGGTTGCCTTGAAGAAAAGCACCTGTGTGGCGATTTCGAGTTGACAAATAACTGAACTAGCTGGTTTATTTTATGGGGTATGATTGACTGAGAAACGAACCGTAGTTATTCAGATTTAGGTGTTTGTCTCAAAAGTAAATGAAAAGAGCTTGGCACTTCAAGAAAAATTACTTCAACTAAAATTAATTTTGAATATGGTGAAATTCAGTTTTCAAGTGAAAATTAGAATAATAAAAAGCTTGTCTTTGTCACTGTAAGCTTTTCAGCTTTCTAACCCATAAAGATTTTAAGTATCGTGACAGTGGTTATCCTAATGAATGAGATTTTTTGGTATTGTATAATGAATTATCTGTATAATTCAGTGAAGCAATATTTTTCAAATGACCAATGCATAATGTCTCAAAATCATAAGTGCAAGATACAAGCCAATGTCTCAGAGTATGAGAAGTAAGTTGATACCGTTTCAGATTCCACAACTATCACTTGTGGAGTTTTGTTGTCATAACAAGGAAGAATAACGTCCAAAATTTTGTGAAAATGCTATTAAAATACTCCTTCGTTTTCCAACTACGTATCTGTGTGAGATGTGATTTTCTTGATATACTTCAACCAAAATAACATATTACAACAGATTGAATGTAAAAGCAGGTATGAAAACTCAACTTTTTATCTAGACATTAAAGAAATTTCTAAAAATGTAAAACAATGCCACTGTTTCACTAAATCTTTTGGTCTTGGAAAGTAGAACTATTTTTTAAAAAATATGTCATTATGCTAACATATAATGAATTTATTATTTATAAATGAATAAATACATTTTTTGACATTTCTCCATTTAGTTTTCTAATATAAATATTGGTAGATATAACTGACATAAAACACCTCTCTTTGGGTCCTCAATTATTTTTAAGAATGTGAGAAGTTTCTGAAACTAAAACATTTGAGAATCACTAGCTAGGACTGACTCTGAACTTCATAAAACAGAACAAGTGTGGAAAGCTCCAACAGAAGCTTCAACAGCACTAGAAATATCGAAGATCTAGTATAGAACATAGAACTATAGAATTGTATGTGTTCACGCTACAGATCTTAAATCATGGCAGGCCGTGAAAACACTTTTTCAGAGCATTTAGAGAACTATTTCAGAACTAAACATAGGGAATATTCATTGCTATTGATCTGTTCCTTAAGTTATATAAATTAAAAAATAATTTAAAATATTTAATTAAAATGTTCTAAAATAAACTGCCAGAATGACATACTATGTGACAATATGCTATGTTACTCATAAATATGAATAAAACATAAGAACATCTTGTTAAAAAGGTATAGTCATTTGGAAGAACAGTTTTCTTTAAAAAAAATGTGCCAGAATGATAGGCATAGATGCACTAATTACTCCTTAGATGCTATAAAAGTGTTTTCAGAGTAAGTTTTCTTGTTATATATACTCTTCTAATCTACTACTTGTAGTAGGCGCTTATTTTTTTTAAATTTAAAGTCCCTGTAAGTTTGTGAATATGTAAATAACATGAACAGTGATTTGACAGGACAGTTGTTGAATATAAAGTCAGGCGCAATAATATAAGCATCTAAAAATAACCACTTACGTAAGCTTTATTCCAAACTCTAGTCTGCTATGAGTCTGCAGTTACAACTAGATTAGATTAGAAAATGGTTTTTGATCATTCTGTTTACTGTAAAAGGCAACAATATTTTACTGCAGTAAACTTATTATATAATTTTTAAGCATTTCCCCCATAGTATTAAATAAGATGTATATGGCAAATTTCCAAATGTTGTTATATTAGGTTGGTGCAAAAGTAATTGCGGTTTAAAAGGTTAAAAATAATTGCAAAAACTGCAATTACTTTTGCACCAACCTAATATAATTGCATCCAAAAAGTTGCATCTATTTCTCTTCTTCGAATTACCAATTAAGCTGATCTTTTGTGCCCTAAACAAGCAAGAAAAAATTAAATATATACAATATTAAGCAATTTTATTAAATATGATGTTTTCATATGTTGATCTCTTTGTTAACTTTTTGGGATTTTAATAGCCATCAAATTATATACATGTGGATGAATTAAATGATGTTAATATGGAACATGTAAATAGCTAAATATTGGCTTTTATAATGACCCAATAGACTGATGACATTTCCTTTTGAATTTACTCTATATTGTCTTTGTAAGTTTCTCTTTAGTCATTGGAAATAACATGAATATAATATGGAATAAAAGTTTTCCAATATAGTGAGATTTTGTATTTTTTGACCATATTTCATCCAAAGAATCAAATCAGATATTGAATGTTTACTAACTTATTTTTATAATCACTCCCTGTAGCAGAGAGGCTAGTTAACTCTCCTCATTTAGGAGAGAAAAACCAGAGTTTATAAAACAGTCTATACATATTTCACATTTATGAAATGAGCTTATTGCTGTGGTAGGTATCAAAGTACATCCTGAATACATGAGCCCAATCTGCACAAAACTTAGATCTAGCTGAGCAGTAGATAAAAAACATAGAATCAAAGAATAAAGATGACATACATTTTAAATCACTTGGTTCTGGTTAGAATTCAGACAAGAAAGAACTCAATTTAGACTATTTGAAATTGTTGAATAAGCTTTACAGAAAAGGAGTCTGAGTTCTACAAACATTTATTAAATGTGTCAGGGCATGAAAATTTTGAGGTAGATAGGATATCATCTCTGACCACTAGAGTCTGGTAGGAAAGAAAGACACAAAGCAATGCCTTCAGTAGGATGTTGTATGTCTAACAGTAGAAGAATGCAAAGGGACAGTTTGTGTGGATTATTTGCAGTGACAGTTGGCCATGATGCCTGCATTGAGCCCTGAGGAATGAATAAAAGTTAAGCCATTAAAAAAAAATGGGACAGAGGCTCCAGGCAGAGGGAGCAGCATGAATAAAATCACAGAAGTATGAGATGGTAATCAGTATGTAGAGAACAATAAATTAGTTATTATAGAGTAAATGCAGGCAAAGTGTGGGGCCAGGTTTAAATCTTATTATGCAGATAGGTGGTCATGGGCTGTGGATCAGTGAGGAGCTGGTATCAAGTTGGAGATGAATCTGGGTCAGAGCTGGGGGACCCAGACTTTGGAGAATGGGGAACTCTTGGTGTCCTAACCTCTCCTTCACCCAGTCACATACTGTACTCACATCTATATAATATCCTATTAGACCACATCTACAGCATTTCAAAGGCCAAATGTTAGATCAACACATTTATAGTGGTCACTAATTGCATAGAATATGATTTTCTCCTTATTGGTCTTACCCTTTCAGGCGCAGGTTTAAATCCACACCCTGTCCCATTCCATACTGCAGCATCTCCCACAAGAAAATCAGCGTGATAGAGACGGTTGTCTTCTAAATTTGTCAAGTAGGCCTTGATAACACCCTGTTTTAATTTGGAGAGCTGGGGATACAGAAAGTCAAAGCTACTTCTTCTTGATAAATGTATGTGAAGATTCTATTTGGGAAGGAAGATGCTCATATAAATTCTGCTGTGATTATCAAATTTTCCGGGATTTTGTTTCTGAAAAGGAGAAGAGGCCCTTTCAAATGCACTCCATGCCTTCATGGTCAGGACATTAGCTGTTGTTCTAGTCATGGTGAAAGAAAGAAGGTGAAAAGTAGGGAGGTCTAAATCTCAACAGTATTGAAGACATTCTGCCATTCTGAACACATGCAGGTGACTTGGAGTTACCACTCCTGAATGCAGGGAGGCTGTTGGCATTGCACTCTCTGTAATTAGACGAAAACATTAGATTCTAGATGATGACTAGAAGTGTGGTCCCCTCCAAAGTCTCCAAAAGTTTCTAGGGAAAAGTAGGAGCTGGTGGTGTCTAAGCTGAGAACTGATGAAAGACAGCACACCTCATGGAGGAGCAGGGAAGTCAGGATTATTAAAGGCTCAGCAACAGTAACTCTGAAACATTGAGGGTGGTCTCAGATCATATATAAAATCTAAGTCAAGATTCTTAATTCCACCAAGACCTTGATCTATATAGATAGGGCACGCAGTGATATTGAAATTGGACTTCAGTGTTCAGATGTTGGACCATATTGGAAGAACTGGGAGGAGAATGATGTCTCCATGGGTCCTGCAGGTGTAGAGCTGGTTGGATTCTCTCCACAATACCCCAATGTCCTTGATACATCTCAGGTGGGCCTTCATTCCTATCCAGGAACCAGGATCCAATCTCATCCCACTTCACTCATTTCAATGGTTTAACATACATATGTGTGTCAGGCTTTGTGCTAGCTCCTACTGCAAAATATACTTGTAATATAGTTTGTGTCTTCTCTGAAGTGACCGGGGAACCACGACTGATGCTACTAAGGGAATTGGAGCAGAAAGGTGAGTCCTGGGAAGGAATTTGCTTACTTTGAAAAGAGGTATTTCAAACAAGATCTTGGCTGTCTTTATTTGGGTGAACTTGCCAAGATGTGGATTTGAGGCTTCCCTAGTACTGGGCAGCTATGGTGACATCTCATAGTCCAGTCCTAGGGCCATAGCCTAATGTTGAACCCTGGTGATTGAACCTTGAGGTGTGCTCATGAATATTTGGGTTTCTGTTAGGTTGGTGCAAAAGTAATTGCGGTTTTTGCGATTATTTTTAACCTTTTAAACCGCAATTACTTTTGTACCAACCTAATACTTGTGCTCTTCAAGATGTCATCAGAGTTGAGCCACACTTTTTTGAGTCGAGTCCCAAGCTACATTTTTACGGCAAATACGGCCGAATAGCTGATGCTGATGAAAAAAAACTCACCTTAAATTCATCAGAGAGGACTTGAAAAGTCTGAGATTTATGAAAGGCCAGGCTCCTCCCATTGCTCAGGCAGTTAGCTCAGTGTTCTGGTCTAAACATGCCTTGTCTATTTGACTGCTCAATACTTGAGGACAACTCCTCTGAAATCAACGAGGTAGCACACCCCAAAATAAATTCAAGGCATCTGACAAAACTGTCAAAAGCAGAGCAAAATGATCTCTGAAATGTAGCAGTGTCTTGCAACATTCCTGCAAATACACTGGGAAGTGAAATGTTACACAAATCTGGCAACAGTTAAATTTAGAATGCATGTGATATTTGCGTGGGCTAATCCCAGATTAGACAGAAAATGCTTAAGGAGGCTCTAAAATCCAGCACTAGTATTCTTTCTTTTTTGAGTTAGGAAAGGAATTATGCCACTATTTGGATTACCTTACATATACAAAATTATATATCCTTAAAATATAATAATATGCTGTTTGCATTTAGAATACAGTTTGGAAATGCACACAAATGTGTGTGTAAAAGGAATCAAAATCATAAATATTCAATTATCTAACTGTAGGTAAAATAAAGATGTTGATAGGTGGGCAACTAAATTAATTTTAATAGGTTAAACAGGAAAACAAAGAAAGACAATTGGGTCCCTACCTCATTCCCATAACTTTGTTCTTCAATCTACATTGTTTCTTTTTACCCTTCTCCTCTTACCTCACCCAATAGTATAGGTAGGGCAAGTGGGTTTTACATCCCTCAGTAACAGTGAATAAAAAGTATTTCCACTTTAAATTAATTAATATGCCACATCAATGCAGTGCTTTTCTTGTTATGAGTTAAACCCTAGTGTATTTGGCTGATGTGATGGGGAAACCCTTCATTCTACCATAATAGGAGGACATCTAAAAGCTGTTTGCTGCATGCAAACCAAAGCCTACATATTGTGCATGGCTGGAAACTGTATTTTTAGCAATAGGCTTAACAAAAGTAAGGTAAGGTTGGCTTCGTTAGTACCACTCATTTTTTAAAAATAAGGCAAAAAAGCAAAAGAATGAAACTAGATCACTATATGATACCATACACAAAAATTAGCTCAAAATCAATTATAGACTTGAATGTAAGACTTGAAACCATAAATCTCCTAGAAGAAAACATAGGTGCTAAACTACTTGACGTAGGTCTTGGTGGTGATTTTTAAAAAACTGACACCAAAAGCAAAAGCAACCAAAGCAAAAATAAACAATTGAGACTGTATAAAACTAGAAAGCTCTGCACAGCAAAGAAAACTACCAATGAAATGAAAAGGCAACCTACTGAATGGAAGAAAATATTTGCAAATCATATCTGGTAAGGGGTTAAATTTCAAAATTATAAGAAACTTGTACAACTTAATAGCAAAAAATTAAAAAATTAAAACAAAACACAAACAAAAACCCCAATCCAAATTAAAAGAAGGGCAGAAGATCTGAATACATGTTTTTCCAAAGAGGACATGCAGATGGCCAATAGACATATGAAAAGATGCTCAAAATCACTAGTCATCAGGGAAATGCAAATCAAAACCACAATGAGATATTGTGCCACATGTGTTAGAATGGCTATTATCAAAAAAGACAAGTAACAAGTGTTGGTGAGAATCAACTTGACCTGCAGCATATCCAAAGACTTTAAAACAAAGACTATAACAAGAGACAAGGAAGGACCCAGCAATCCCACTGCTGGGTATTAATCCAAACAAACCCAAAATGCTATGTCAAGGGGATGTGCTCATCCATATATTCATTGCAGCATTATTTATGTAAGTCAAGATATGAAGGCAATCTGGAAGTCCCTGGATGGATGAATGGATAAAGAAGAGATGGTAAATATATACAAGGGAATATTACTCAGCCATTAAAAAGAAGGAAGCTTTGCCATCTGTGACAACACGGATAGACCTAGAGGGTACTGTGCTGAGTGTAATAAGTTAGAAAGTAAAAGACAAATGTCATACAATTTCACTTGTAAGTGAATCTAAAGAACAAAATAAACGAACAAATGAAACAGAAACAAACTCATAGATACAGAGAACATTTTGATGGTTGCCACCTGGGAGGGGGGTTGGAGGTCGATGAAAAGGGGAAGGGATTAAGAAATTGGTTGTTACACTGTAGTCATGGGGACAGAGGGTATAGCATAAGGAATATAGCCAATAATATTGTAATAACAACTATGTACGGTATCAGATGGGTACTAGACCTATCAGGGTGGTAGATGGGAGAGGGATTGGGGACAGAGTGTAAAAGGTGAAGGGATTAAGAAATACAAGTTGGTAGTTACGAAATAGTCATGGGGATGTAAATTTTGGGGAATATAATCAATAAATGGTAATAACTATGTATAGTGCCGGGTGGTACTCGTCAGGGGGATCACTTTCTAAATTCTATAAATGTCTAACCACTACGCTATACACTTGAAACTAATATAAAGTAATATTGAATGTCAACTCTTATTGAAAAGTTTGAAAAGGCGGGAAAGATCAATAATACTGTGATAGCATGGTACAGTGTCAGATGGTTGCTGGATTTATCATGGTGATCACTTCTTTAGCACAAGGAAAATAATCAGTAATGTAATAACTCTGCATCATGCTAGGTGGGTACTGTTGAATAACAATGATGTACACTTGAAACTAATATAATATTGTATGTTAGCTATATTTTAATAAAAATCTTTTTTAAAAAAAGACAACAAAAAAGGAAGCACCACTGCATTTGTTTCCTTTGTATTTTGTAATTCAGCATATATTCTTTCAGAAGGGGAGGAAAATTTTTCACCCTTATTATCTTCTAATTCTAAAGTACAGGTATGCTTCAGTTCTTTAATATTTCATTTTCAAAAACTTATTATAAATTTAACCCAAAGGTGTTAAGATCTAGGACTTGGCTGGGACCTAGTATAATATCAAGTGGCAGAACTGATTCTAGATGGTAAAGAATGACCTTTTAGAAGTTTTGATGTTATTTAGAAGTGATAGCTTACATAGTAAATGCAGGGTTGGAATAACTGAGCTACAAAAACAAGGCTACTATTTGAATGAAAACAGTTGGGGTGTAAAAAGGCACACGTGTGTTATAATTTATTTGGATTATAAGTACTCATTGAAAATTACCTCCAACATATCCATGGACAATTTAAGCTATGCTTTAGCCTTGTTTAGGACATGTTCAGCCTATGAGGTAGCTCACCACCTCTCCCCACATAAGCCTTGAAGGTTACATTTATTTGTAGAAAGTCTGAAATGCAGAACATATGTTATCCTAAAAAACAAAATCACAGAAAAGTCCTTGAGCCACTAGGTAAGTCCACAGAACCCCACTTAACCTTTAGGGTGATTGCAGTGGAATCAAGTATTAAAAGTGATGTAAGACCTTACACCATCATCATGCAGAACAACATTCCTACGAAAACATTTTGTTGAGGGATGCCAGGAGCACTCTGTGCCTGTGACAATGAGAGTGGAGAGCCCCTTGTGCTAGACCAGCTGGGGGTGGGAGCAAGAATCCCTCCTAGGACAAGACCAAAAGATTGGGGCCCAGGGGTTAGGACACGGTGCCTCTTACCTTCAAAGGGTTTAAATTTGCTTCTGGGCTCAATGAGAAAGAGGCCTACACTAAATGTGGATTGTCTACTTGGGATGGGGAGAGGAGGAGGCAGCACAGATTTGCTATTCTTGGGCAAAAACATATAGAGTCTGAGTGTCATAACTATGAAACTGGCTTATATACTTATATAGCTTATAACGTGTCAGGTACTATTTGAATTGCTTTATATTTAATTAATTCTCACAGCATATTAAATTGTGGTTTCTGTAGGTCAGAATTGATCAAATATTGTCATTTTGGCATGGTTCTAACTACCACTCTACAGATTCTCCCACCTTACAGATTTGAAAGAAAGACATAAATAACATTCCCAATGTCACAAAGCTAATGAGTGGCTATACAGATCAAGTGTTCTTGCAGGAATAAATGGTACTCAAATGGAGATGATTGAAGACATTTAATGAAAGACTGGGTTAAGGGAAACAAACAAGGATGGAGAAGCTTCCTGAAAAACCACCCTAGAGAATGGTGGTGGGCACCTCGAGACACTAGAGCAATAAGCAAACAGTTGAGCAAAATATCAAAGGTGTGTGTGCGTGTGTGTGTGTGTGTGTGTGTGTACACACGTCTGGGGTGAAGGCTAGATGCCACTATTTCTTGAAGATGGCCTTATAAATGGTGCTTGTATTTTTCTTTTTTCATAACTAAAAGGGTTGAAGTCAGGTGTTTATTCTTTTTAATATACAGTGCCTGTCAAAAGCCTCTGTAGGAGTGATTCCGGGCATAGCAGGGGCATTTCATGGACCATTGCAATGGAATGACAGCTGTATTAGTCATGAGTTCTTAAATCACATCCATTTATCACCAACCCTTAATTAATGGGTATCCAACTGACCAGCACACACCTGAACTTCGGTCTCCCCTTCATCTCCTGCTCTCTGCCAACTCACGTTTAGAAGGAAAGGGGAATGAATAGGCCGACATGTTAATATCAGGGTGTCATGCAGGGTCTTTTGTTCCTCTCTCGGCGGGTGGACACAGAATATGGTGAGGCCAAAAAGGAACACCCACGGAGCCATAGATAGGGGAGTCATACCACTATATTCTCGCTGGCGGCTGGGTTGGAGACACAGGAAACAGGAGCCGCACGATCTGCAACCTACTGTCTGCTTCTCTGCCAACCCACCCCACTTGCTAGCTGCAGTCCTCCATCTGCTTCTCTGCCAACCCCCTAGCGTAGCCACGGCAGTTATATTAGTGGCTAATGGCTAACCGGTAACAGGTGATGACCACCCAGCCACAGCTGATGGCCATCTGACTGCAGCTGATGGCCATCTAATAACTGAGCCAGCACCTTTCCATGTGAGGCTAAGGGCCTGGAAACTGCTCTCTGGGACTCCGTCCTCACACAGGGTTTTAAAACGCTGCCTATTCCCAGAGCAGAAAGTCCTCAGGAGGTAGGTGGACTTTGCCAGTTAAGCCTGACTCTCTCTCAATCCTTCTTCTTCATACCCTTTGTGCTGTTCCGACCCGCAACATTCATATGCTCAGAGCTGTGACTGTCACCTCACCCTGGGCTCACTGCAGCCTCTGAGATTCCTGCCAGGTAACTCCAGGGGCAGACCCTGGCTGTGCTGGCTGGTTCCTCCTGTTCCCAGTTGCCCTGGATCCCAATGTGCCCACCTTTCTCCACTGACTCCCACCCCATGACACTAATAGGTGGAAAACTGTGCCTTTCACAGAAATGACTAGAAATCTGAGAAATGATTCCTATAGAGGGAAGCCAGGTGGCCATACCCTCAAAGTCCGAGCATGTCTTTAACTGTAGGATAATTTCACCTATTTTAAAACCTGAGCATCCCAGTCAACACCAGTGATGTCCAAGGCTGGCCTGATTTCCCCAGATGCTCCTGATAATCCAAGTACTCTCCAAACTGTACACATGTGGGGTGAGGCCACGAGTCATGCCTCAAGTGGATCATTCCTATTTGTTTTTGCAGGAAACTCCCCTTCACCTTAAACCCACGTTTTTAAAATTTCAAAGTAACTAATATTTGCACAAAAAGTGCATTTTACATTACACTTTTATGAAAAACTTGCATAATAATCAGGTATTACAAGGAATTTGTTCTGAGAAGCAACTTTCAGACTCTCTTCTAAGGTCAGTACACAGTCATGTTCACTTCCTTCACCTTCTGTTTCCATAATACTGTAAAGTGAGAAGAAATATTATATAAAGACTGTGATACATGGAAAGATCCTGAAAGGGTGTTCTGAATGATCAAAGAAGAAATTATTCCTAGTATTATTGGCATTAAGTATATTACATGGTATTGTCTGTCTTTAAACATTGTTAAGTTATGTAGGCAATATATGGTATAAACTGTCACACTGCTCTGTCCCAACTATTTCTGGTAATTGAGAAGTTTCATACACACACAAAAAAATCTCCATTTAATTCTTAGTGCTATCTTTTCAAATACTTCAGATTATTCTCCTTGTACTTAGAGAAATTGCTCTTCTATTTTTAAACTTTCCTTACATGAAAAAATTGCCACTTATATGATATAAATCTAGAATTGTAAAACTGGGAGAACTACTTGATAAGAAATCTAGTCTAGCTCCAAACCTTCTTGCAGGATATCCTAAGCCACTCTGAAAGCTGACATTTGTTCTACTTTTTGTCTTTCCTTTACCATCTCTAAAGAAGAGATTCCCACTGCCTCTATCACTTGCTCCAAGTCATAAAAATCCTTCCTTTGCCTCCACCCTTCTCTTTACAATACTGAATTCAGACTTCAGACTCTGCTCCTTCTGGTGGCAGGAGTTGCAATCTGAAGCTGCAGGCAGCGCCCTTTGGGGACCCTCAGCCATCTGTACTGGCATTCTTACTCTCAGGATATTTTCCTATACCTCTGCTTGTCTCCATTTAATGCTCATTTAAGTTAATGTCCCCAGTTACCAGAGCAGGGGACAGAGCTGGCAGTATGTAGGTAGTTATTTGCAATCATAAGGTGAAAGACCTACGAATCATTCCTGGGGGAGAAGCTTCTATTTTCTGAGAGTCCTGCTCCTCACCCCTCACCATTTCCTTTGTCTGGTGAACATCCTTTAAGGATCAATTCCAATGTCACTTCTTCTATCCCACCTAGGAGAGGCGCATTCTTCCTGGGGCTCCTAATTTTCACTCTCCAGTCTTGCATCTCCCATCACATTTTATTGTATATTGATTTTTTTTGTCTGTCTACATACCTCCTTATGAACATTTTTATGAAGAGTGCCCATGATTGGTTCTTCTTCAGCGTAGTTTATTTTGAGCTTTTTGAAAAGCCTAGTGTCAGGCCTTTCTTGGGTGATTGCAACAAATGAATGCTGAAGCACTTTATGGAGCATTATAATATTTTTTATAATTGTTGGTGCCTCCTTGGAAACTTTCTACTTTCTGCCACTTTGGTTATACTTATCAGTGTTCACAAGGTGATTCCTGCTCTCCCTTTAAGATATAACTTCTTTTTCTGGAGCCATTGTTTCCATTCTGACCATTGGTATGACCAGTTGTTGCTTTCATCATTTTATCATCCTTGTTCTCTTCATGTTCCTGAGAATCACCCCATCTTATTTCAGGCTCCCAATATATAGGGAGATAACAGTATTTCTTGGGCTCACACAGCACTAGAAACATTCTATAAGTGACTTTTAGAATTAATCTCTACAATAATTTGTATGTAGATGAGTTAATTTCTTTTTATAGAAGATGAACACAGTAGGTCAAGAATTTCACCACCTAGTTCTTCTCAGTCCTAAAGCAGAGCCCTTTCCACTAGGCTAGTAATTCTCCAGACCAGTGGTGACAGCAACACTTGAGAACTTGCTAGAAATGCTAATTGTTGGGCCGTGCCCCAGACCTGCTGAATTAGAAATCCTGGGACGGGCCCAGGGTTTCAGCAAGCCCTCTATGTATTCTGATACATGTTCTGATTCATGTTCGATGCCCACTTCATGAGGCCAGTGATTCCCCACACTGACTGCATATTAGACTCATTTGTGATGTTTTTTAAAAAATAGTAATGCCTAGGTCCCGGGCCCAGACAAATTA
Organism: Rhinolophus sinicus; assembly: GCF_036562045.2. Lineage (NCBI taxonomy): Eukaryota > Metazoa > Chordata > Mammalia > Chiroptera > Rhinolophidae > Rhinolophus > Rhinolophus sinicus. Next base: position 47,291,938 of record NC_133758.1, read on the forward strand.
GCTCAGAATCTCTGGAGGCTTAGGCTTCAGTATCTTTTAAAAAAATCCCCAGGTAATTATTCTAATTGCACCTAGGCTTAAAACCTATTGTTCTGGAAGATGCAGTCTACGCAGCCTGAGAATTTCTTGTTTCAGTCCTCAGTAGGCGCCCTGCAAAAAGGTACCTAACATGAACCTGGTCAAGCACACAAATGTTCTGTGGAATTTTGGAATGCTATTACTTATCAACTCTCTGTGTATTCACACAAAACATGTCTATGGAAATATAAAACCCCTATACAGAATATCATTATAGCCAACCCAAAAATATGTGCATGACTGAATAGATACACACCTTACCTAACAAGCAACGCAATAATCATAGGAATTTGCATGTTTAGGTTTTGGATTCAATGAACATCTACTACATGCTTAATATTGCTAGGAGTTGGATCCACAATGGTGGAGTAGACGAACGCTGTGCTTGCCTCATTCCGTGAATACATCAAATTACAACTGAATTATAGAACAATCAACCTGGAGAACCATCTGAAGTCTAGCCGAACAGAAGTTTTATAACTAATATAAAGAAGCTACATTGAGACTGGTAGGAGGGGTGGAGACGTGAAAAGGGCTTGTCTCATACCCACGTATCACAGTTGAAAATCAAGAGAAGGGACCCCAAACCTCACACCAGGCTCACCAGCCTGGAGTACTGGCGTTGGGAAGAGGAGCCCCCACAACTTTTGGTTGTGAAAAACAGTGGGGATTCTGACCATCTGGGTGGGATGGAAAGCTTCAGGAAACCCAGACATCCTCTTAAAGGGTCTGTGCACCAGTGGAGGAATGGTGACTTGCAGGGGCGTCAGAGACATATGGGGAGAGACTCAGTTGTGCAACTTCCAGGCAAGGACTGGAAGGACAGTCTTCATTTTCCCTGTGTGTGGTCCTTCTCCCATGCAGCCAGCAAGTGGGTGCCATCTTTCCTATGTTGAGCCCTCCCCCAGCCCCATGGCCAAATCTGAATCTGAATTGATCTGGTGAGCTCCGCTCACTCCACGCAGGTGACTCACTGAGACCCTGCCACATCCAACTCCTTACTGCAGGAGGATTTATCAGCGGCTGAACTGGCAGGTGGCAGCAGAGCAGTAGGCCTTGGAGTGACCTGGCTTTTTGTGGAGCTACCCCAAACCTGGTACTGGTGGCAGCCGTCCTTGGTTCACAACATGGCCTCTCCCATGTGCCTTCAGGTTTAGCGCAGGCAGTGACCAATTGTGGATTGCTTTGTAGCTCTACCCTGTAACTTCTGGCTGGTCACAGGCAGTGACTGAGCTCGCCCTACACTGGAGCCCCTCCCAAGAAGCCCCAGAACCAACATACTTGGAGGTTGGCTTCAGACCACAGCAGAGCACCATCCAGGTATCCCCACACGTGGCACCCAAAGGGCAGTCTCAACAGGCACCAGAGCCTGCTGGGTCAAATCCCACTCAGTGGGGTAAGCCCCCTGCACAGCAGCTCATAAGCTGTGGACGTAACCAAACCCCAGAATTAATTAGCCTGAAGGTCAATACCACCCACTGATGTGCCAATAGCAATCAAGGCTCAACTGTAACAGAAGGGCACAACCAACACAAGGGACACACCTGGAGCATCAGGCTCAGATGATCGGGGAGACTGTGCCACTGGGCCCCACAGGGCACCTCCTACATAAGGCCACCTGGCAAGACTAGGAGACATAGCAGATCTACCTAATACATAGAAACAAAGAGACATGCAAGAGATATAATGTTGTGTTAGCTATATTTTTTAAATAAAAATCTTAAATAAAAAGATAAAAACATTGCTAGGAATTGTACTAGCTGCTTCATATTCACTCTTGTCATTGACAATAGCTAAATTGTCACCACAGAAAAGTATGAACCACTTACATAAAGGTAATCATACATACACATTTTTTCCCCCTCTGAACAAAGTGAAAGTTGACCCTGACACAGGAAAGAATCGTAGCTACGGTAACTGACATCACTAGAATCATAACAAGAAAGATTTTGTAGCTTCTGAACTCTTTCCCCAAGCCGAGGGATATTTTTTCTCAAACAGAAGCAATTAGCTATTCCTGAAAAAAAACCTTTGAGTTCTTATATACAGAATAAGGGATGCACAGTGTTGGGGAGAGGAGAGAGGGAAAATTGTCATTACATCAAACTGCCACTGTATATTTTACAAAGAACTTTCTCATACGTTCCTACTTGGTCATATACTTTCTCATAGAACCAAAGGGTTTTCACCATAACTTTTGTAGTTGGTATAGTTCCCTTTTTCACCATGAATAAACTGAGGTTCCAAGTGTATAAGTCACTGGCTTAAGGTAATAAAACTTTTAAGTGGCAGGACACAGGACTGCTGAGTTCAGAGTTTATGTGTTTTGTTTTTTAAGGCTATGCTTGCTTAAAAAAATGGAGTAGTGACAGACAACTTTATGCAGAGGGAAGAGTTATGCAAACACAAAGAAACATTATATTTCAATTACACTGTGGTTAAGTTACCATTTTGCCGTATACTAAATACTACTGGTTCCCTTGAAAAGTAAATGCACTGCCCAAGCTGCTGGTGCACATCCAAGGCAAAGCTTATTCATCTGGAAAGATCTAGCATCAATTGCTCCTATAAATAACTTCATTATCTGTAACAGAAACTCATCCATCAGCATTCTAATTAGAATGTGACTAAGGAAGTCAGTATTTAATAAGGCGTTTCTAACATTTGGTGGTTGTAATAATGGCTTTGAAATTCCAGGAAAAAGTCAGTTTTCTAAATTTCTTCTCACTACGTATCTCTTACTCACTCTCCATTATTCTGTTCCTAGATAAAATTACTGGTATTATTCCTTATACTACTTTTTTAAAAAACATAATAATGGTGATAAACTTTGGAATAGAACTGCACAAAGAAGAAAAAAGTCATCATATGCTCTCCCTCAGAGAGAAATCACTGCTTCCATTTTGGTATACATCCTCTCAGGCATTTCCTGTGCATAAATAAGCATTTTTACCAATTAGCATCATAATGTACATGTTCCCCAAGTTTGCACTTAACATATTAGGATTTCCTCTATCAGGTAATTCTGCATAACCCTTGTTTGTAAGCAATTTTGGATCCAGGTTCTAGACTCCATGTTGATTTTTTAAAAATAGCTAGGATTGATGTTGACTTAAATAGCGTTAATAGGTGTGCTAGAAAGAAGTTGACATAATGAAGGAAATAGATTATAGCAACTGTTTAAAAAAAATGGGTGGGGCATTCCTACAAGGTGTCTGACCCAACTCACCACTGTGCCCAAAAATGTGCTGTGAAATTTGAAAAGAGAAGGGGATGAAAAATTTTTCTGAGAGAATGAAACTGCATGAAATTCCCACATTGTCTTGATTGCATTTCTCTTGCTGGGGTAGTGGGTGTCTCAGCATCATTGTAGTTCCATCCTTTAATCCCAGTGCTATGGAAGGAGATGTGTCCACACAAACTGAGGCCTCACTACCCAGGCTGAGCTCCATTCGACCTCCACTGTAGGTAAAGCATTTCACCTGAATGAAGGCTATTATCTGGACTCAGCAATTCACTCTGACCCCAGAAAAACTATCACGTAGATTTGTTTAGGCTTGGTGACTCCATAACTAATGTTTTGCAGATCTCTCTGTTATTAACATGGAACTGCTGGTTACCAACAGCTTGGACCATATGCCTTTAGATTTGCAATTTGTTTTGCTCATTTGAGAGAACCCTAGACTTTTGTTTTCTTACAACACTGGGCCTGAATCTAAGAACAAATTGAGAAACAAGTGTTTCTTTAATGTGAGGGAAATAGCTAACTTAAGTGGAATTCTTCACCTTCTGAAAGTGTAGGTCTTTTTCACACCTACCGCAATGCTACATTTTTCTGAATCAGTAGTTATGGCTAAAAAGTGTTCTGAGATTACCTAAGAGTTTAGCAATAAGCATAAGCCAGTTTCATACATTAGTGGAATCAAGCTTTAAGACGTTGAGTTAGGGAATGTTAGCTAGGGCTTGACTAATCTCCAAATCTAAATTTTAAACTTATTGATGCTGTAAGCACAATCTGTGACTTGCTTCTAATCAACGGAATATGGCGAATGTGATGGGAAGCTACTCTCTTGATCATGTTGTCATCTGTGTCATCTGTCTTGCTAGGAGACACACTCTAGTCTCCCTCTCCATCACGGGCTTTGAAGAAGCAAGCTGCCAAAGGTCCTGCAACCACAAGAAAATACATTCTGCGAAAAGCTGGAGAGCTTGGAAGCTGGTTCTTCCCCAGTTGAACTTCCAGTTCCGATCCCAGCCCCAGCTGAGCCCTTGATTACAGAGGACACAGTAAAACCAGGCCTGGACCCGTAGAAACTGTGTGGTAATAAATGTGCATTGTTATAAGCTGCTAATTTTATACTAATTTGTTGTGTAGCAATTAAAAAGCAGCCGCAGCTTTTGGTATTAGAAGTGGGGCTCTGCTGTCACAAATACCCAATATGTATGTGGAAGTGGTTCTGGAACTTCCACATAGCAGTGAGTGGAAGATGGAAAAATTTTGAGGAGCTTAACAGGGAAGAAAAAGAAAGCTGAAAATGTACAACTTCCTTGATAATGTATAAAAATGAATGTGCACTTATTGCTGAGGACAAACACAAAAACACTAGTTTTGGTTTAAAACAGTGAACATGGGTACAACTTGATGGACACAAACTAAGCAGATCAGGTGAAGGCATCCTTGGGACGACACTTACCATTTTTGTATCAATAAAGTTAATTTTTCTCAACATGTTTTTGATTGGCTTCAAATGCAATTAAAATGATGCTTCAGTTCCTAAAATGAATACTTAGTATTGACAGTAAGGACAAGCTGATAACACCTTCAGAGATAAATGATAAGAGTTTAACTTCCTCATTGAGACCAAGATATATGGTCAAATCTAACAATTTTCTGAAAAAAATTTCATTTTTCACATTTAGTTAAAAAAAAAAAATCAGAAAGTTAGGTAAAGCATGACATGGTAGGAAAGGCCAGCAAGTACGTTTAGATTTTAGGTTGGCAGTGGTGACACTGGGTCTTATCTGATTCTTGGTTGCTGGCACATGAGGAGTTTGATGTGGATGAGCTGTGGGCACATGCCGCACGCACCTTCGCAGAACACTCCAGGTAATCTGTTCTGTTATGGAGCCGATGTGTGTGAGAGAGGTGGCTCTTTGGTAGATTAAAAGTACCCCGAAACACTGGTTTTATAGCAGAGCCTCTATTCTTACAAAAAAATCAAAACTTTAAAAGTGAGATTCTGTGATAACCACTTGTACTTTTTAAGGCCGTCGTAGGCAACCAAATGTTTATATATAGGTATTCTGTTCCCTGTCTCCAATACCTTGAGAGTCCACACACTGTATCACAGTATATACACTTTTTGTCCTGTAAAAAGACAGGCTATCACTACAATGCAGACAAATGAGGCCTCTGATGTCATGTAAATGTTACCTCTGGGCTAAACAAATACAATACTGAAATTATTACACAGCAAATTAGACTTTTAAACGCATTTACCATTTTTATTTCACTATGCAGAAACATACATTCACCATGGGCTCTGTGATGCAGTAGACAGTGTAATGGAGAATATATCTTTTTGAAGGCTATTTATAACTAAATTCTAAATAGTTTAATTACAGTGGAAATTCTGTACAGTTTAAGGCTTGGCTCTGAACTAGGTTGTAAATATGGACCAGATTTGGAAAAAACCACTTTCCAAGTAAAAGAAGAAAAATCAATTTCAAAATATAAGGAAGAAATGAAGAAAGGAAGAAAATAGAAACTCAACAGGTTTTTCTGGAGTGAAATCTCGTAATATTGTAAACTAACAAAAATACAGACTTCTTTCCAAAATAATGACAATTTACATATTTAGGACTTGTGAGGGAACTTTGGGAAGCTTTCAGATTGAATGCGGACCAAAGCGGACGACAAGGAAGAAATCACATTAATATGCTAAAATCAGTGCTACCTTATAATGAATTAAATTAGATACACAAAGCAGGATCGTAAGCATTAAATATTTCCAGAGGATCAGAGAGTCATTACTGTTTTATGGGTGAGGAGTAATAAAACCAGATGAAACAAGTACAAGATTCAAGTTGTTTACTGAATAAACTCGGATATTGGCACATCTAATCTGGGATAAACCTGACACATCGACCTAGACAGCTTCTAGCATTTTAGGGTAATCTTCATTTATCTGTAAACAAAAGATTTGTCACCTAAGAAATTGCAATTTTCTTTAGACTTTAATAATAATAAACTATGAAAGGCATGGATTGTTTATGTGTTACATGAGATCACGGTTTATATTGTTGGTTATGAACGTGCAGGTGTAGCTGAAAACTTAGACACTTTGTGAAAATTAAAAATGCTGCTCTTTTGTAATTTTATCGTTGCTTCATGCAGTATCAGTTTAGTGATGTTGATTTGGATTGCTTTATTATGGGAAGATCTCACTGCCAGTGTCTATTAATGGTCAAGGTCAGTTCTTCTGGACTGAAAATTTCCACCGGCAGATACAAGTCAGTTGGGTTAGAAGAGGGAATTCCATATAGGCTCTGGTTTTCCCAATGGTTTGCATGACCGGATTCCTGTGCAGGCTAAGTTATTCCTGTAGAAAAGAGATTTGCTCAGTTACTCATTTGAAAACATCTGAGAGTTTTCATCAGATCAAGGTCACAAGAAAAGTATCTTGCAGGTTATAGTCTCTTCTCTTTTTGACAAGATACTGTAAAATACCAGTGTAAGTCACTGACATGCTTTTTCTTAATTACAACATCACCCAAGTGGCTGAAGTTCACTGGAAAAAACTATTTTTTGCTTTCTCTCTTCCAAATTACATTATAAATTTGCATATGAGCGATTATTATAATATTTTTCTTTAAGAGAAGCCGTTCATCAATCTGTTTTTAAACCAAAGTTAGAGAACTAACTTCTTTCATTCACATATGCAAAGTGTCACACAGCCATGTGTGCCAGTAGCTCATTCAGCATTCAAAGCCCCCCAGGGATGCTCAGGGCCCCATGAGTTCTGCAGGGCAGGTTAGTACGCATGACAAGTGTATGCACACAGAGAATATGCTGCCCACTCGCGATGCTGGCCAAACAGCAGCTGGAAAGGCATGCGCTTCCTGAAGGAAAGGGGGGCCACAGGGCTGCATTTTTACCTCCTTTTGAGATACAATGCTACACAGAGAAGGAAAAAAATCAACCCAAAGAATACAGAAAATATAACACATCCAAAATGAAAGTGGGTGCTCAGGTTTTCAAATTAAAAAACAAAAAGCAAAACAAAAGCATAAACAGGCTATAACTACGGTTTCCAGGCAGGAATTCCCGCCCATTCTCAGGAACTATTTTTGCTTTCCCGTTCCCGAATCCCGAGAAAAGTTGGTTGGGAAATCGGGAAAATCAGCTCCTTGAACTCAGTAATACCCATAAGGGGAAATAAACGTACTACTCACAATGTATCTCTTAGACATTTTTCCTATTTATCGCTAGGGTTTCCGGGCAGGAATTCCTGCCCATTCTCGGGAATTTTTTTTTTACTTTTCCGTTCCTTAATCCTGAGAAAAGTTGGTCGGGAAATCGGGAAAATTGGCTCCTTGAACCCAGGTTGTTGGTAGTATTGGCCGTTAATGATTCTTCATGGAGAACAGAAAACAGTTTGTATCTCGGGATTCGGGAATGGGAAGGCGAAATGAATTCCTGAGAACGGGCGGGAATTCCCACCTGGAAACCCTAGATATAACCAAACACAGTTGAAGAGAAAGCTTATAATGAGATAATGTTGCCATCAAAAAGAGAAAGAGGTATATTTTGTTTCCCTAGTATTTGGAACACACGAATTGTACCTTTCAAAACAAAACTGCCTTAGTTCTGATTAGGCCATATGGCAAGTAAAATCAAATTTAACTTTTCAAATTTGGTTAATGAAAAGAATACAGGGCATGGATTAAAAGGGAACACCATTGAGACCACGCAAGCAAAGCCCCTGCTTTTCCTTTGTCCTCTAGCTGGCAATGTATGCAAAAAGTCTACAGGATGGAACCTCCAAAACTGAAACAAACCTGCCCCTGCCAACCAGTCCTCCATCCTCTTGGTAACCAGCTCTGCAAATGCCAGTGAGAGAAAAAACGAAAGGGAGGAGTCAGGTGAAGGATGAGAGGGAAGCACCCCATGCTGCATGCCAGCCAATGCCAAGCCTAGAGAATCAGCATCACCTCTTACCTGGGGTCAATCCTCTCCATCTTCCGGTGTGATTTCTGTCTCTTTATGGACCACTACTTTGGTCACTGACATGTCAGGGTGCTGCTCTTTGGCCTCTTTAATTGCCTGAGCCAGCGCCTATCCCCAGGAAATCACAGAAGGGCAAAGACAAAAAGGAGGTGGAACATGCATGATCAGTAGCAAGGTGGAGACTTATGAGCTAGATCTATATACACAATTTACAAATGAGGTACAATGATTGCAAAAGGAATCGTACATTGTATATTAGAAAGTAAATTCAGAAAACTGCTTCGATTACATGCTGAACTAGAAGAGCAGCACTGGGAAGAGAAGGGCCAACAAGTGTTTCTCTGTCTCTCTGGCGGGTATTTCCCATGTCACACACACTACCTGGTCATGGTCAATGTCCGCATCGCCTGTGATGACTATTCGCTTCTCAATTCTTGTCTCCGAAATGCCTCCTTTCACAGTCTGAAAGGAACAGACAAGCGTTATGGATTTGCCCACTTGGAGAAACAACCACTGTTCAATGGGGGAAACGGCAGAAAGATACTGACAGTTTTAAGTAACATATTCATTTTCCTTTTCCCTAATTTTTCAGTTACAGTTGACATACCATGTTACTGTATTTTGCTGTGTGTAATGTGCACTTTTTTGCCCAAGTATGTGAGGGAAAAATAAGGATGCATATTATACATGGGAAGTACTAATTCTGTATCTAAGTAAATGTTTTTAATTCTTTTATTTATGCTTATGAGTTAAAAGTGTAACTCTAGAAATCAATAACGATAGCTGTACGCAAAGTAATACCCTGGAATGTGATAACTGGTTTTGTTGAATTTAAGATGAACTTGCAATGATGAAGGCCTTCTATGATGCATAAATATCATCGTAAATTTGTTACTGGTACATAAAATTTCTTGTACCTTGTATCTGTTCTTGTGTTTTGTAATTATTTGTTACATAAAATTTCTTGTACCATTAATAGGTTAAAAAATAAATGCTAAAATCCTTTATCATACAAAAAACAAGTACCTAAATATAAACAAATAAAAATTTGAATTAAAACATTTAAATGAAAGATTTTTTCCTTGAAAGTTGGGCCAAAAATGTGGGTGCGCATCATATTAATACATGGGAGTGCATTATACACAGCAAAATGTGGTATATTAGTTTCAGGTGTACAACATAGTGATTAGACATTTCTGTAACTTAAGAAATGATCACCCCAGGGGCGGCCAGGTAGCTCAGTTGGTTAGAGCGCGGTGCTCTTAACAAGGTTACCAGTTCGATCCCCATATGGGCCACTGTGAGCTGCGCCCTCCACAACTAGATTGAAACAACTACTTGACTTGGAGTTGATGGGTCCTGGAAAAACATACTTAAATAAATAAGAGTTAAAATAAAAAAGAAATGACCACCCCAATAAGTCTAGTGCTCACCTGACACCATACATAGTCACTACAATGTCATTCACTCTTTGAAAAACAAAGAAATTATGATCTGCTTACCCTGTGGAATATTGGACTTCTATTGAAAAATGATGCTGGAATGTAAGAGTTAATGATATGGAAATACATTCTCAATACATTAAATTAAAAAGAAGAAAAGAAAATTGAAACAGAATTCTACGGCAGTTAAATTGCTAATTTAAGAAGTGAGGGTAGAAGGGAGTCCTTTTGGATATGGCTGACCAGCGTTTCTGGAACATCTACCATATGCCAAGCATTAGAGTTAAGTGTTAAGCAAAGGGTATCAGAATGTATATTCCTAAATAGAAAGCAGCACGAGGATAGATGCACCATGAATGGAGTAGCTGTGAAAGCTCCAATGCAGCTGATAGTCACAGAATTACTTGTTTATGCAGCCCCACCTGGCAGAAGGCCTTACTTTCATCAGTTCCCACTCCACTTACTTTGGTGATGTGGGTGGTAGTTGTGGTACTGGTAGTTTCGGATGTGATCGTCTGTGCACTCATTAGCACACCCGGCTCCAAATCAGCACCAGGATCAACCTAAGCAAGCAAAGGAATAGAAACCACACTCAAATATTTACATTACCTCTTCAGATGTTTGCTGTTAATTTAGGGCATCACAATGATTTAGGTATTTCCTACAATCACTGCGCTATTCAATCAGCACCTGGGAGCTATCGCTATGAGTAAAGACTGAACAAAACACGGCCAGAGTTAACTGTCATTACTGAAACTGAGACTTTAGAAATGTTAGCAGTGGCTGGCTGAGCTAAGACTTTTCCTTATCTATGGCTAGGGAAATAGGTTTCTGAGCCTTTTACTACTTACTGAGATATACAAAGACTTGATTAAGCCACCTGCTACTCCATGATCAGTACTGAAATTACAATTATTGCATCACTCCTGATAGAGACAGTCTGGCTGCTGGGTCCTCTGCGTCTCACAAACTAAAACCCATGTAGTTAATACTTAAATGCACTAAGCCATTAAAGGGGTAAAACAAAGTGCCAGGGCTCTGGTCTTCACAGACTGTCTCACCTGTGATGATTCGTATGTTATGGTTTTGGTTTCTGTGTGAACAACTGGCAGCTCCTTGGTAGAAATGTCTAGCTTTACTCCTCCTGGTGAAACACTGTCAAAACTGATGGTTTCTGTCTTCACAATGGATGACTATACCAATGGGAAGTAGGGAGAACAGCTATTAGAGTTTGCATAACACACAGTTTTGGTTTTTGTTCTCCCCGCTTGGTGGATATATAAAAGTGCAGGTTAGTATGAAATAAATGTTTATATATTCCTTGAGGGATAAGTTGGAGAGTGAGGCACATAATAGATACATGTCCAACAGTATCCCAGAATGCCATAGTGTTTTTATATGGAATGTTCCAGGCAAATGAAAACATTCTGAAGGAAATAAACTATTTTACGTTCCTTCCTCTATCTCACAAACTAATCTTAATAGATTAAAAATCATAAATAAGCCTTTTGTTTAATAACTTCTTAGAAAGAAGAAACAAGTAATGAGACATTAATCACCCCCTCCAAATACTTCAAGAATCTCAATAAAAGAGGATGAAGAATAAACTTCTGGCATTTGATACCTGTATAAGCACGGTTTTAGGTCTTTCTGGATAAGTACATTATCAGAAATGAATTTATCAAATTTTCTAATATCTTGGCTGGACATGCATTCCCCAGTTTTACAGCCAATTACAATAATTACAATAAGAGTGAAAATCATTTGCTGGAACTATATATTATTAAGAATCATTATATATGTTTGCATGTGACCCATAAAATGGAAACCAGCATGGAGATCTATAATTGTCATGAAAGATGGAAAGAACAACTTGGAAAAAATAGAAAATTAAACTAGCTCCATGTTGATGCTTAACGAGATTTCAAGGACTCATGTATCAGTTTACTTTAGTGCTGTAAGTAACATTAACTACTAGTTACCTCAAAATGAGGTTTTTGCTCCAAAGTTTCAGAAATGTGGATTGCTACACTCTGCTCCTCCTCTGGCTCATGGGAAGCAGCGGCCATCTCTTCCTGTTCGAGTACAGCTTTTTCGGTCACCTTCCCTTTTTCCTCTTTAGCCCCGTGTGTTAGAGCAGGGCCCTTCACTTTAATGCTAGAAGCATCAGCAGATGCTGCCTGTGCTGCAGCATCCATGTCATCTCCAGCTGCGTAAGAAGCATCCCCACTTGCGTGCACATTCATCACATGTCTTTCCTCCACCAACACAGTTTCCTGCACAACCTTCTCAGTGCTAAGTGGCTGGGGATGCTGGGTTGTTTCGGTCTCTGTTCCACTGGACTCCATCTTTGTTTCCATTTTCTGTGTGGGAAAAGACTGTGGTGTCAGTGTGAGTTTCCATAAACGAAAGGTTAAAAAACAAACAACCAAAAACTCCCAAAAGATGCCACTCACCAGGATGCCTACAGCCAGTGTCAAGTGCTTATAACCAGGAACACTTACAGAAAATAAATTTGCTTTCATTCCTCCCCCTAGAATCTTTGATGCCTGCCCTTTGCCCCAACACACATTCAAACCTCTGCTAATTTGGGATATCCGCAAAAGAAATAGAATGCAATACAAAATGCAATGAAAAACAAACAGCACTGTAGCACATTCATATTGGTTTTGGCTGCTTTCTTTGCCCTAATAGGTGACACAGGATGCTTTAAAAAATTAAATGCTATTAACATTTCTCAACACGATTGTGTTTTGAATATCTAAAGTACATTCTTGTAATGGAACTAAAGGCATATGACAGCTATACCAACCAGGCACAAAGGAAAAGAACTGAAGGCACCTTTCAGGTGTTTAAGGCTAAGCCACTTGGATGTCACACACACACACACACACACACACACACACACACACACACACACACTCCAGAAAGGCATAAAGAAATAAAGAGCAAACAGGCAGAGTCAGGAACAGCAAGGATGGAAGCAAAAGGCCACCTGAACCCAGCTTTGAGCAGTAGAAGTAACCCCTCCTATGAATTCTGTTGGTTTCCTTGCAGACTCTAATAAACTGAAGATTTCAGAGCCATCCATGAGCTTTTCACCAGAAGATTGCTTAGTCTGGGTGAACAAAGAAATGAAGAGTCAAGCACAGAGACAGGTACATAAGCAGGCACATACACATCCACAGCTGGTTAGACAAAATTGTAGGCAGAGGAGAGAGGGCGGAGGGAGGAAGGCATCTACTATACAGACTTTGAAACGGAAAAGAATGGGAAATGAAATAGCAAATTGAGGTGACCATGAGCTCGTTTGCTAAAGCGGAGAGAGTTATTAGGATTAGGGTGGTGCTGGTTTAAGCAGATCTTTCTTTCCCTTCATTGCAAGCAACAGCAGCACTATCATATCTCGGGAACGGGGAGCTGGAAATAAAAAGAAATGTGTCTTTTAATGCTCGTTGGACGGTAGTACTGATTTAACCACGAAAAAATTAAAAAGCTCGGGTTGCCTGCTCCAAACATAAAGCCAAACAGCAGGAGAAACGGAAAGGTTCAGGGTGGAAGGGCGCTGCCTCAAAAACTCATGCTGGAATCTGAAACGGTGGCCCAAATGAAAGGCACTGGTTACCACAACTTGGGACGCGGTGGACTCAGTAAGGTAATGAGCAGTAGCGACGGTGAAGGCTGGTTCCTGGGAGTACCTCCATTCGGACAGGCTCTTCCTTCTGGGCCCAAAGAGTCCCACTTTTAAGGCCTCACCCTCTGGTGCTTGCTCACTTGTGCTGAACCGCATGCTCTCCAGGCCCATGTGCAGAGCCGCATCCCTTCCCAGCATCTGAGCTTTCCTGAGGTCTTCTTCCTCAGGACTCTGCCGCCGGGACTCCGCTTCCTTGATGGGAGCCAGGGATTCTGACAGTCTCCGCTTTGGAGTGTGGATCTCAGGTCCTCTCTTGGATTTCTCATCAGCGATGGCTTCTAGGACCTCGTACTCCATCATGACAGGGACGGTCTTCACTGACTCCGTTTTCTGAAGTGCTTCAAGAGTAGAGGGTTGCATTCCCTTCTCCCCCTCTTTAGGTTTTCCAGTCATTGTAACGATTTTTCCAGATATAGTATCATAGGACCTTCCTAGAGTGTATATTTTCTGTTTGTTCTCTTCTTTTAATTGTATTTCTTGGGCCAAGTCATCAAAACTCTGCATTTCAATGGCACTAGATCTTAACATGTCAGCAGGGATATCACCAGCTCTACTGCTCACGGTCACGACCTTGTAAGTCACAATCTTTCTCGAATCACCATCAACTACCTCAGTAGGTATTTTGTCTACAATAACCCAATCCTCTGTGCCCTATATTTGAAATATAAAAGCTAAATTAGAAATTCCAATGGTATCTCATTTCGAAATAAGAATCCTTTCTAAGAAAATCAGGGCAAGCTACACTGAGGTCTGTAACGTTACTGCATAGGACTAGTGCTATTATCTAATAATTATGGCTGCAATCTCTTCTCATCTGAAATTCATAAACTCAAACTTTCAATTTGGAATACACTCTGCAAATAGAGCTGCAATTTCAGATTTATTTAAATAGGAACAAACTTTGATGGTAAGTTTTACAAGAAATATATTTGTTCTTATGCTAAACATCTGATTATTTTATATTTCAAGATTAAATAACACTATTGAAGTAGTTGTACAAGTTATTTAGCTTTACTTGTGTGGACACAGAAAGACAGCTTTCCATATTAAACATAACACTGTACTTCATGGCTGTTATTCTAAGAACTTGCCAGCATTCCACACATTTCTGTGAACACCATTTTCCGTGTTTGTAAATTATACTTCCTTATATAGGAGATCGAATCCACAATAGGGCATATTACCCAATAAATATTTAGTGTGCCTGTGTTGAAGACATTGTAATGAAATATTCCCCACTGTTGGGACATTGTTGGAGTCTCTTATAAACAGCTTACAGTGGTCTGTATAGTGTTCCAATATTATTTACAACCGAAGTTCATCATCTCAGTACTTTCTTTGCCACTTTCCTTTAGTGTTTGTTCCAATAAGGCAGAAGAAATGAAAGTTAGGCAACTTTTGCATTTGGGAAGCCCAAAAAGATGTGAACAGGCAGTTGACTAGTCTAACAGGTTACAGAGGGAAGAAAAAAATCAAACCAGGAGCAGACGAGCACCCCAGTTTACATTTTAAACTAGAATGTTTTCTACTTTCATTTTTATCATTGTCTGAAAACTTGAATCTAGAAATATGTATGCCTTAAGAAAAAGGATTGACCATTCATCTACATGTTGGTGCTGGATTAAATGAAATGAATTGAAAAATAACCTCTAGGGTTGATGGGACAGTTTTCTGGAAAATGATTTGATGAGAGGTAACCATAGAGCCTGCAGAGTCTCCTTCGTGCATTTTCTTTATCACACTTGGCTAGTGGAAAAACCAAAGTTCAGAACTTTCAAAAATCAATCAAGGTCATCTAAATTAGTATCACTTTATGGGTAAACCAGATAGTAAAAAGTCCCAACAATATTATTAGAAAGTATATAATAATGCTTCAATGATCACACACAGATATAACCACCTAGGAGCAAAAACCATAAAGAAATGATGGCTAACTGATAACTACAATATTTCCCCTCCCCAAAATCTAAGCAAAAATAATATATACCTACCTCAATTTTAAACAAGGTCAATTTTAAAATAAAAATAAAAACTAAAGACATTTTAATGACACTGAAATTTGAAGAACAATTCCCTTTTGGAAAATTCCTTTATGCTTGTTTTTTACCTGAGACTCAAGGAATGGAGAGCTTCCTTGCTGCAAAAATATAACTTTTTCAGAAATCTCTGTTTCTTCTTTGGTCTGTTTGAATAAATGGGGTTGGGTTGGAGAAGAGGAAGTAGACAGTTTCCAAAAAGGCAAGTTAGGAAAAGAGTTCTTTCACTGTGCTATACATATAATAGTCATTCATTTTTTTCTGAAGAAGTAAATTATTGTTTATTAATTTGAAAAATAGTCTGAAACCATCTCAAAGTTGAACAGTTATTTCCAAAAAGTAACAGATGATTTTCTGAAACTCTAGTGTATGACTCAAACATTTTTCATTTCTACAAAGAACATGCAAGAGCAATATAAAGAATGCCTTGGCCTTTGAACAGTGTTTAGATGTCAGTCATCTGTACGATAAAAGTGAGTATTAAACGAAAATGTTAAGATTAAAAAAAAAAATTAAGATATGAATAAATCCTCACTTCTATCTCTGACAAATACTTAGTTGTAGACCCCATTTAAGTGCTGCTTGATAAAGAGTAAAGAAACACACACGGATCACTGCATTAGCGACTAATTTGAATGAACCCAGGTATACTTAGATTGACTTCTGTATTGCTCCACAAATAAACGTAAAATATACTCTAGGTTATAACTATAATGGTGAATTATTTTTAAAAGTCAGTTTCAAAATATCTTGATGAAAAATTAAGTATTTCAAATCATGCTTGTCTTTAACAAACAAAATTAAGAAAGAAACATTAAAGCAAATGTCACGTTAGAACTAGCTTTTTCCTTTTATCTAATTTTTATTCCTTTCTTTAGTTTTAAATAGGTATAATTTAAGTGGCAATACATTACCTAGTACCAAACCTATCTCTGTGTACAGTGAACAACTCCACAGAGTAGTGACAGAAAGGATATTGTGGAAGACAAATCTTAAAAAAATAGTAAGAAAGTTCAAAGTTTCTAGAAGAATGGAGCTTTTAAAATAAATTCTATTGTAAACAATATAATTTTATGAGAGCTATTTAAAATTCCCGTATTTCTACAAATCTATCAGTACTACATTTAATTGTTTACCTGCATGAGGTTAAAGGGGAACATCTAGAATATTCCCCTGAAGGACCTACTGACAGATTTTGATAGCATCTTTTTGACATGCCCTCTAATAAAGAACAAAAATGACATTTTCAAAGGAAAAAAAATTCCTGTTCTGTCCCATTTTGGAAAAAGGTATTGGAAGAGACAAAATGTACCACATAGAATCATCAAATATGGTTTTTTGTTTGTTTTACTTTCAATCATAGCCTTTTTTTCAAACAGGAATAAGAAACAGGAAAGAAAGGTCAAAATTATAGGTATTTTTCAGAATACCACTGCTAGGCCTTTAATTATAATCATTCAACTAATAGTTTTCCTAAGATGAAAGCTTAAACAAGCAATAACAGCAGGTAAATGGTGGTTTTCAGCATATCCTGTTACCTGACATCACCTAATTTCAAAAAGTTCTGCATCTGTAACTGAAAATGTCCACACTGTCTGCATTCAGAACTGGGTATGTCCAATAACAGAAAAGGGTAACATAAGGGGACAGGTTTTAAAATTAAATCCTGCATATGGTGAACCCTAACCCAGTCAGTTCAGCTAAAGAGAAGGTAAGAAAAGTTGATAATCAAAACATTTACTTGTATAATAGGTTAGAACAGAGTCAGGTGTATACCTCAACCATTTCATTTAGTTAAATATTCATCTCTGTATTGTAATTGGGAAAAGGCTCTACACTGGCATTCAAAATGCATACAGGTGTCCTTCCTCCTGGGAGAATTAAAGGTTTTTACAGAGCTGTGACACTCATTTCTAACTGGGTCAGGTGTTCTCAAACTAGGCTGTGCATTAGAATTATGTGGAACTCTTTTAAATAATAGCGGGGTGTATTCCAGACTAATAAAATGAGACTCTGATGTAGAACTCAGGCATCAGTATTTTAAAAATTTCCTGTAGATAATTTTAATATGCACCTAGACTTGCACCCCAAGGCCTGGATGGAAAATCACAGAAGTCAGATTCAGAGGATGGAGATAATTCTCCCTATCCATAAATAGATGATCCTTGGTGAATGGGGTTGTTTGCTCAATTTGAGGCCTACCTAAGACCCGAAAAGGAAAAGTGAGCTGGACCAGAAAGCAGACAGATGCACAAATAGAATCAATTCTAGTTATTTATGGTCGTTATATTCTATAGTCATTGTGAACAACGAATCAGTGACTACTGCACCACTGCCCCATAGGGAAATACAGGGTTAGCTTCCTGGGAGCCTCTGGTCATAATCTTTTCATCAACTGATCAATACATAACCTTGTTTTATACATGTTTCTGTTTAAAGACCCTTTATTTAATATATAGTATTACTGATCCATTAACTCCGAATTCCAACAACACTAGGACTTACTGCTGAACGCAGCTTATCTAACACACGGTAGTTTCCTGTAAGGCACATCACAGCTTCTTACACTTAGGAACACTGGGCAGCACTTTGGTACTGTTCTTGCGGGCCATGTTAAACAGCAAAATCACCAAGAAAAACACAAAAAAAGCAGAAATGTGGCACTAAATAGGCCATGAAAAGGACACTTGTTTATAGTATGAGAGCTGAAACAAGAAAGCAGAACACTGCCTGTTCAACCTCAGCTGGGAAGGTGTGCACTGAGCCACTCTGGGCAAGTTTTCACCATTCTGGGCATGTCTGCAAATGACCGCGAAAGCTCTGCTAATACTGATTTTAGGGCTACAATAAATTTTAGCGAGCAGGCAAATTTTCCAAATATGGAACCCACTAATAAGGAGGATTCACTGTACTAAGCATATATACTTGTAAAACCAGCCACATTAAAAAAAGAACAATATTGGCACTGCATAAGTGCTAATGGGTGCTGCATTTTGGTTGGGGTTTGGAAACTTAGTACTCAAACTTAGTACACAGGGTAACCACAGGGGCATATACCTGAGGTGGACCAGGCCTAGGTGCATCTAAAAGGCTGTCATGAGAAATACTTGTGGACAGAAAACATACCGGGAACTGTTCACATCCATACATCTACCATTCTTACGCTTTGTGGAACCTGTATGTGAGTTTGTCTATTGTCCAAAGTTTATGAGGACTTGATATTATCTGCAGCTTTTGGGCATCCTTGCTGTTTGTCTGCTATTAACTCAAATATCTGAAACTTGAAACTACTGGCAATAAAATTCCCATTTTATATTAAACAAACATAATATTCTTAAGAGTGTCATCACCATTAGTAGCTTGTTATTTATATTTCTAACTCCTAACTTTCTTCTAATTGTTTATGAATTGGTAGCATTTTATAGAAAGAGATTTTCTTTTGAGTCAACGACCAGATAAAACATGGTCACATTAAAAATCAGAGGTCATTAGATATTTTTTCACAATTTTATCACTGAGAAATGTCACTAAAAATATCCAACTAAGCTTGGGGTCACTGAATCAAAGTTTCTTCACCCTCTAACATAAATAATATTACTTTATTTGGGATGTCACTTTAAAAAATTAAAGTACGTATTTCCTTTTAGAAATAATTGGACTTCTTTCTAAACTGGCCAATTACTACTTACTTAATTTAAAGTGGGACATATCAATTAATAGGACGATATCAAGTTAATAAATTACTTAGAAAAATACCTCCCCTCCAAAATTAAAACCTCTGGGTTATGTGTTTGTAAACAAATACGCTTTGTATATGCCTAGGTGGGAGGATAAAATTATCTTTTGTGCCTTTCACAAAACAAATAAGAGAAGCCATGGTTTTAATATAGAAATTGGCAAGAATTTAGAGCACAAGAACTTTCTGGGTGTTCTTATGGCTTTCTCCAGTGTCATTCGATGGTTTATAAATTTGGGTGTCACCCTAGGTCCTGGACAAGGGTTGGAAAGGAGCCCTACAGTTTTGGGAAATGAGCAGAGCTCTCATTGCCCCAAAAGGATCTCTCTTCCTCTGGGACTTGAAACTCCTTAGAGTTGTTCTTTTGCAGCGCCTTTGGTAAACAGGGTTAATCAGCCTTGTTTTTAGGAAGGTCTTTACATCTAGCCAAGTCTTTCTACCATTTCCTCTTTTCGTGGTGGCAGTGGAGGTATGGACAGCCAGTGCATGACAACTTAGCAGACACTTGAAAGCAGTTATTAAGCCAGTCTTTGGTCTTCTCCAGTCTAAATAACTAAACTGCTTTACTTTTCTGCAGAGGACGTATTTCCATCCTTTACTAATTTTTAAAAAGCCCTTTCTTGCTCTCACTGCAGATTCTCTAAACTAACACGGGAAAGACATTAACATCCAGGGACTTCAGTGTATTCAAGTATCAACTTTTCAAGTTATGAATGTTCTTTGGGTTCATCAATGTCATTCTCTAAGAATCAGAGGATTTAATAAGTGAGAAACAACTTTTTATGAGTCAAATACACAAGACTTTTAAAGTCCCTTGTTTATTAGCACCAACCTTTAACTTCTCTAAGCTACCACCAAAACTTCCTAAGTGTCTACCACTTACAATTTCCCACACTAACAGACTGGGAAGAGAGGCTTGCCTTTTTTGGTTTCATTTTGGGTGGCTCTTCATTTTTTGTTTTTGTAACTTAGTCCAAAATCTAAGTTTTGCATGTAGACTGCTGTTTAAAGGTTTCCCCTACTCCATAAAGACTTAAGTTTTAATTTTCTTCTGTTTCAGCTTCCTAGACAAATATCTCACAACAAAGGAGTTTTGATAAGAAATTAATCAATACGATGCTAGAAAGACGCAGTTTTAAAAAACAACTTTTTTGAAAAGCCAGATAAAAGCAAGATGTCTAACAGTTGACAGTGAGATTAGCACCACTGCCATTTGTGGGTCCCACACAATGGGAGCCCCTAAGTGACTAACACCAGCTGAATCCTCACACTCTGGCTGTAATTTAAAGAGAACTTTCCTATATGGAATACGCTCACCTAAAAAGACATTCTGGCCTTACTTCCTCCATTAAAAATCAAGTAAAAACTGGTTATAAATCAGTTAAAGTAACCATATGTATAATATATATAATCAGTTATAAATAAAAATCAAATAAAATACTAATCACACCAGTAAAAGCCTGGTGCAGTATTCCCAGAATAAAATATGTCCTGAAATGCTATCAACTTCATATCATTTAGTCAAACATTTAGACAACCTCCGTAGACCTCACCTTGCAACTGATGAGAAACATTCATGAGTTTTCAAGGCACTTCTTAATACAGCAGAAGAAGCATATTCAGGAAAAAGTGTCAGTTCTCTAAGATAGTAACTCAATTTCTCCCAGCTGCGAAATCTAGGTTCATGGTTAGAATAAGCTGATGTGCGCGCTAGTTTCCTGCGGCACCTTGTTCACGCTAAGCACCACCTGACGTGCCTGACTCACTCCTTAACCACCTCATCATCTCACTTTGCAGGTTTCCTTTGGAGCACTGAGTATCTCAGCTCAGGTTACACAGACAGTGGTGAGATTCTCCACTCAGAAGCTTGCCAAATTCTTTCCCCAGCTGCACACCCTGCAGAGAAGTGAGACTAGTAAACAGAAGACAACTGCAACCCATAGCCTAAATACCGACCTCTTCAGGTACAAGTGGCTCGATCATGGGCGCATCCTCCTGCCTGCTGGCTAGTCGTACTGGGGAGGTAGAAAGCCTCTTTTCCCATTCATTCATGATGGCAGTGTCTGTGGAGGTTTCTAAAAAGGTTCTTTTCAGCTCACTAATATTGGTTTGATGTTTCATGAGGTCATCTTGATTTTTATCTAATTCCTATAGTCAGAACATAAAGAATCCAACAGTCAATGTTTTATACTTACTTTCCTTTTTGCTCTCTCTCTCTTTTTGTTTAAAGTAATGTCAACCTTACTAGTAGTCAAAACAAAAGTTTTGATCACAGCTCATGACACTACTACAAACACTCTGGTGAAAATGTGGTATTTCCAAGGAAAAGAGGGGAAGAAAACCCCTAGTTCACGCAAGCATAAAAATCAAGAGTTTTAAAAGGTAAACTGTAAAGTGTGTAATTCACATGTAACCAGAGAGAATTAAAATAAATATACACACAGGAAAAGAGAGAGGAAGGAAATCAGAGTAAGGTGAGAAGTCATCCCCACTTATCCACAGGTGAGAGCACACAGTTCATGCATCATGGTATGAGGCCACAGGTATACCACGAAAAGAAATCAACACACACAAACATGCAGTGGTATATACCAATACCAACCTCTAACATAAGATTACTATGTTTGACATACACATTTTCACCCTTTATTCGCTTAATCAGACTATTCTGAAAAAAGTGGAGAAGAAAGGGAAAGGTAAGGGACATGGTAGTCATGGGAACAAATACCATCCTCCATACTGCACCAACACGGTAACTGGCTACGGAGCATGCTGGGAGATTTGAACACCATAGACGAACAATGACTTATCACACACTGGTTTTTGCTAATGGTTTATTTTTAGTTTTCTACCTGTGCCTTGAGCTCTGCATCTTCTTCCTGGTCCGACTGCCAGCATCAAGAAAGAGTGGGAAATAAAGTCTTACCATGCAAGTGACTGACTCTAAGACTAAAGAACTATGGCCTGTAAAAACTTGCTAACAGGGAGGACTACTCTGCTGTTGCATATGAATGCCATTTTTTCTTACATACACAAACCACAACATTCTCACACACAAATTATGAAGCTTAATAAGAAGACAGTAATAAAAAATTCCTTGCTTAGTGGGTCTTTCCCACTTTATCCTGGAGACTTCTAGGTTATGATAAGTGCACACATGTGCTTGGGAGATGACAGCAAGGGCTTGGCAGGCTGTCCTTAACGAGCATTAGAAATGGTTCAGGAAGTGTGGGTAGCTCCATTAAAATTAAAATTCATAAGAATGGCTATGATTACCCAATAATGAGAGCTCTCTTGTAGTGTCTGAATCTTCACAATAATCCTATGAGGTTAGCTATTATTATCCGCAATTTGTAGGCCACAGAACCGAGGCTCAAAGAATTTAACACAGAGGTCCCCACATTTAAAAATTTCTTGGAACCTTCAATTTCTTGAACCCCATACATTTAAAAGCCAATTTGGGAGGGGAGAAGACAGATATGGGATAAGTAAGGATATTAAAAAAAAAAAAATCAACTACCATTAACATTACCCTCATTTCTTTAAAATGTAGACAGGACAATTTTTTAAGGTTTTAGAAAATATAATAAATTCACCTAAAAGCCATTTTGTTATCCTTACTTTTCTAATTTTAAGGACCTGTTTAATCCTGGGACTGGTATTGGTATAGCAAAACGAGGTAAGCAGGCCAAGACACATGTGCACACAGCAGTAAAGCTGCGTTTCTCCCCATGGCACTCTGACCCAGGGCCTGGGCTTCATGACCCTGTGCTACAGAGGAGGCTCAGAGTAAAACTGATGCCTGAGCAAGTGGCAGTAAGCAAATCAGTCTATCTGAGTCTCAGTTTCCTTATCTGTCAAAGGGAACAAGACTGCCTACCCAGAATGCCCCACCCTGCAATACTGCTATGCTGTCTCTTGAAAGAAAAGAAGGGGAAACTTGTTTATAAAATATTAGTGTGCACAGATAACTCTAACACAGTGCTGGCAACATGCTAATTTTTAAATGTAAAGTGGGTTCACAGCTCTTCATTTTATTTTTAAGCCTCACAATCTACCTATGTTACATGTGTTTGTTTGCATGTTTCAGATGTTATACAACATTTTAAACTGCTACCTAAATTTGAAGTATTATTAAAATATTTTTCATTTATAGCACTTAGGATTATAGTGAAATTTATTGAATGTATTAACATGTAACTAATAATTCTTATAAAATCAAGATCTAATTTGTTCAATTTTGGCATAGAAAATTATTAACTTTTAATTTAAAATTAAAAGATTAAACATGAATCTGAAAAATAGTCTTATAGTATTATTTTTAACTTTAAAAATTATGATTTCCAAACTTTCAAATGAACCTTGGCATTTCCAAAGGAAGAAATTTAATTAAAATCCATTTTTAAATGTTTTCTGAAGGTATTTTCAATAAAATGATGTAAAACAAAGTTCTTCCTAAATACCCAACTACAAAATATTGTTAATACTGAATGATGTAACAAACAACCTAAAGTCAAAATTATCACAACGTAGAAAAATAAATTCTGCTAGCACTTTAGGAAATAAACATCTTGACTTCCATTACTACAGATAAATAATGTTTTTACAGAAATTTTAATTAGTTACCAGTAGAGAAGATTTGAAAAACAACATAAGCCACACACACATACACATACATAACATATTTAATGTATCCTAAAGATTTAATAAAGGATACATAATAGCATAGTATCTCTCCTATCACTGTTCCACTTGATCATAATTTTTCCAATAAAGTACTGTTATTTGTTGATTTTTTCTTCCTTAGAGAATTCATTTATTTTGAGTGACCTATGTCTACAAAAATGAGTTAAGAGAGTTTATTATTTTAATAAACTATTATTTGACCATTTGGGATATAAATACGAGGTGTGATCAAACAACATGGTGAATGTTTAAATTAAAAAAAATTATTACAATAAAAGACACATTGCCATTAACCTCTTCAAAATACTCCCCCCTCACTTGGAACACACTTATCCCATCATTCTTGCCACTTTTATGGCAATTCTGGAAGTCCTCTTTTGTGAGTATCTTTAGTTGCACTGTCATAGCTGCCTCAATGTCCTGAATCATTTCGACTTTGGGGACGAGCTAGAGGTTGCACGGTGCCAGATCCGGTGAATAAGGTGGATGAGGACACACCATAATGTTTTTATTTGACAGAAATTGCCGTACACCAGACGTGATGTGTGACACAGATCATTGTCATGATGGAGGATGATTTACAGCACACTTTAAAACACACCTTCTCTCAACCATAGCTCACACTCAACTGACTGCACCAAACAAGTTGAAACTTGTCACACACTGTTACTAAGATTCGACGTGCCACTCCTGTATTAAAGATCCCTGCCTTTCCATTGAATGGCATTCGGTAACAGCATTCACCGTATTTTATGATCACAACAGAAAGGCTCCGTGTCACACATCGATTCTGGTACAGGTATTTCTGTCAAATAAAAACATTATGGCGTGTCCTCATCCACTTTATTCACTGGATCTGGCTGCCACCATGAGACTTCTGGCTCTTCCCCTAAGTGAAAATGACCATGAAATGTAAACATTTTGAATCGATTCAGGACATCGAGGCAGCCATGACAGCACAACTAAAGACACTCACAAAAGAGGACTTCCCGAACTGCTTCAGAAAGTGGCAAGAATGATGAGATAAGTGTGTTCGAAGTGAAGGGGAGTACTCTGAAGGAGATTGGCAATGTGTCTTCTACTATAATAAATTTTTATAAGCACTCACTGTAGTTTTTGATCACACCTCGTATATATCTGTATCCAGTCAATAAGTTTATTAATTGTGATGCTCCTCCCCACTCATAGTGGATGTCCATCATACATGAACAGCCTCTCATTTGGGAGACAGGAATGCATTTTTAAAAAAGTATTATCAATTTAGTCAAATGTGATCCTAAAACTGACAGCATCACCTGCGAACTCGTCAGGAATGCATACTCTCCATTCCCACCCCAGACTTTCTTCTGAATGAGAAACATGAGGATGGGACCCTCCAGAGGATTCTGGTGACTAGACTAGGCAATAGAATGAATATATTTAACTCCTACTGTTAAAGTTAGAATTTAACTAACTTTAAAAGCTAATATGCAAAGTTCCACTCTAAAAGGGAATATGTAAAGTTCCTAAATGCAGAGCCCCCGCACCCACACACCACCCCACTATCAGCACACAGCGTTTTCGTTAGAACCACCACCCACCCTCAGTTATTATACCAACCTCAGTGGCGGTGGTTTCTCCATCAGCTGCGGTGTCTGTGCGCTCGCTGTCCGTCTATTGACCACATAAGTGATCGGGGTCCAGGAGGAAGGCAGGAATAGAAAGCAAACCCGTCTGGTTAAATAGGGTATGGCACAGGCCAAACAGTTCATTCTCTTTGTCTGTGATCTGAATCATACTACCTTCCCACAAAAATGCAGGTTCAAGCAAAAGCAAAAGAAAGGCCAGAGCTAGGTTTCATCAGCAGAGCCACTCAGAGGAAGACCAGAGACACAGAGCCTGTGGGAACCACAGGAACTGCATTAGCCAAGCTGACCCGTCTGGTTTCATGTCTCGGGAAAACGAATTTGTCATTTTTTTCTCCCCCTTTTAACTAAAACCCCAGAAAGATCTCCTAAAAATGTCTAATGCAAATAAAATTGATGTTTATATACTTTTTTTATTCTAGCACTATTTCACATATTTGAAAGGTAAATTAAAATGTAAATTTAAATAAAAAGCTACTATAACAGTCACTGGACTTTCAGCCCCTCATTTATACCATTTTGATAATTTACATCCATTTACGACCATCAGGCTGTCTGCATTACCTATTATTTTTAAAAAGCACATGCCAGTGACTCACAGGCATGTTTTATATGTGAAAAATGTAACTAAATTTTCAAGTAGCATTGCTAACTAGATATTGTTTAAGACTACACGATGTGCTAATTTTGCCCCACCCTCCAATATAAAGAGGTATATCAAAGTATGTAATTAAACATTTTGTTCCAAAAAAACCATTCAAATGAATCAAATAATAATAATTATAAAAAATAAAAGAGAGAGAGAAAGAGACATCTACTCGGAAACAAATAAAACAAAGCACAGCATTTGACAGAGCCTAAGTTTTCAGGGGAGAATTACAGGATAATAATTTCAGGACTGGGTTTTAATCTGATTCAGAGGTTTATGATTTAAAACAAAAACTATTTTCTCTGGAGGAGAGTAGCGAACCATAGCCATTGAAATTGGGACATCTAGATACCCTATTATTAACTGACTTTCCTTCCACAAACATCAAATAAGCATTATTAAAATTCTCTTCAGCAAAGATGCATGATTAATATTTTGAAAACAACAAATCAAAACTGGGGCTCTAAGGTTGTGAATCTGACTCTTAAAATAATCTCTCACTCCCCAAAACATGGAATGTCAAGAAGGGAAGAGAGGGCGTGTGTTATTTATGTTCATGTAACTCTGGCTAGGTTGATTTCTTGGCATTATCCCCAAATTTTATTTAATATATTCCTAAAAGAAAAGGAGTCAGAATTCAGGCAATGGTATACCTGAGGTCACAATTCTGGCAACTTGCTACCATGTCTGTGTGGAAAATAATTTTCAGTAAGATGGTAAAGAAAGCATCTTGATACATTTCCATAACCTGACCACTTTGGCCACAACTCGGGGGGTGGAGACTAATTTTCTTGAGTGATCACTGCTATGGCACTGGCATGGCTTTACCAACTGACAGTCTAGGGAAAGGCCAATCTGAATTAGGAAGAGAGACAGGTTATTGCTCAATTGTACAGAATAAATAAAAATCTTAAGTGTTCAAGAAAAAATAAGAATGACTTGTGTTCAGTGTGCTGCTAACTAGTGTGTCAAAAATTTCAAAAGTTCTTGAAAGTGTTTCTCCTCCTATATAAATTATTTCCCAACGGCTTTAAAATTTACATCAGTAACTTTCCAAGCATCTTAGTTTTAGATTACAGTTATGGTGCAGAGTGAGGTGTCTGACATCAAACTGACATGAGCTCAAATCTTTGCTATTCAAGTCTGTGACACACCAGGCAAGTTTCATATTTTAATCCCAACTTCCTCCTAGTAAAATGGGGAAAATAGCCCTAACTGTATCAGGTAATAGATACCATATGATTTTACAATGTCTGACATATACAGAGCTAAAAATACCCATAATAATCATAATATATTGATATTAACATATTACATAATTATTACTATGATTTTCCCTAACTACACACCGATAAATAATAGGATAGGCCATATCTAAACATCCTAAATTCCTACTTAGCACCTAGTCAGTCAGACACTCAAAAACATGGTGCCTGGTCAATAAATAGTTAATAAACGAGGTAATAAAGGTTGAATAAAGCAGCTTTTATAACAATTGTTATTTACATAATATACTATGGCTAAACAAAACTGAACAATGTATAGCATGTTATGAACTAACATATAATACTATTAAAACAATTTAAAATGTTAAAATCAAGTGATCAATATTTTCCTCCAGATTTGAATCCATTTTTTTTTTTTTTTGCATTATAAAAAAGTTCCTCAGAAATTCATATGTAATTACATTCTATGGTATGGTGAGCTAAATTGATCTCATAGATAATTTGATATTCTGCCCCTTCTTATTTGACCATTCTGAAAATACGAAAGAAAAAACAACATTGGCCAACAGCTTTATAGTTTGAAATGATTAAGCCTTTCTACACTGGGGTTCACTCTTGAGAAAGGTTGGAACTAATTAAGCCACCACAACATGTGAAAAATGTAAGCAGTGACGAAAAAATATTTAAAAAGAATTACAGTCATTAGTGATTTTGCAAAATGAAAGTCACAGAACTGGACTGTATGTTACAAAGTCATCCAGTTTAGCTGCCAAACGTGCTTGAAGCTTAGAGAATGAAACAGGCCATGTAAACAAATGACATTTTTTTTTAACTGAATGACCTACATATGAGTTCTCTAGCTCAGCTTGAACTAGAGTGCATAGCTCTTAACACTTGGCGTTAAGAGATGACATTGAACAGATGGCCAAATATGAAGCCTTGTGTCAGGAGAGCTGCCATGGCTAACTACGGCTATAGAGGAGGGCTGAGAAGACTGCGGCAGCCAGAGCTGGTTCATGGTCTGAAAGGTTTGCAATAACAAGGAGAGTCACATACTGGGAAGCTCCAGTCCTGCGATCACTAGCTTGCAACGAGTACTGCTGTGATTTGTTTTGCCGATGTAATGCAGACATGCCCAAGTTTAACATTAATTCTCATGCACTGATTACAACAAGATGTATACCCTGGATTAGGCACAAGATCTGTGTGGTTTGCTACACATAAGTTTAGTTATTTAGAATTCAGAAAAGCACAAAATGGCAATCTTTTTGCTTTATGATAGCTTGATGATTAACTCCATTGCTAAAGGAAAAATATATGTCCAGGTTGGAAACAACCATTATCATAAATTGTCTTTGTAGATAAAATTGTGTTCTTAACTGTTATATGTTCTAATCCTACATTATTTGATAATATTGCCACTGTGAGAAATAGTGCTATTAAAGCCTAAGATTTAAACTAGTTTTCTCTTAAAATATTTTTCACACACACACACACACACACACACACACACACACACACCCCCAAGGGTGCCAAAAAATGTGTACAAGTGGGCACTTTGGTTAACATTGTTCAAACAGTAGTTCGCCATAATCAGAAGTGTCTGGACGCTGATGGTAACCACTTTGAGCAACTCTTGTAATTGCACAGGTCAAATGTGACTTGTATTTATCTTTTGTTATCGGTATATATTGAGTATTACAATTTTAATAGTTTTTTCCTTCCTTAAAATGTATTTTTTTGTATATTTGGAGCTAAGCCATACATGACCCAAGGTCTTGGAAAAGGGCTCTTAGGCAATATGAATTGAAAAGCTTAAATTTTTATTTCAAACATCTGTGAAACCATTCCCATTTTTTCCCTTCTGCTGCAAAGAAATGGTCCTAATACCACTAAATATAGATACTTACACACCCTTGCAATACTATATACTCACAGGTGTAGCTCACGTGCTTTCTAGCTGAACACAGAACTGAAATGACTTCCTCTCCTTTTAATAGTGTTGCTTTGACTTTGTAAAAAAAACTTTTAATGCTAGGAGTACTGGGCTTGTCTCCTGCCACAAAACCCTCTTTTGTGGGAAGAGAAGAGCTGTAGGGACACAGGAGAGGTGCGGGCAGGAGGGCAGGGGACAGCAAGGCGCCTCTGTTGGCAGCTCCTGTTCTTTTTCCCTGGCTCTGTTGGAAGCCTGTAAAGGGAAACTGCTGGGCTGTTCATACAGCTTTGGAGTGGTGGGAAAGGAGAGCAATTAAGAGGAAAAACTGCTGGCTAGAACGTCAACTCACTCAATGACTCAGATGAGGGACAGGAGACAGACAGGTGGCATGCCTTCACGGAAGGATGCTGAAGGCTCAAGTCCTTTCCCTACTAAACACTTGTCTGGCTGAGAGTCACAGAGGCCCATCCAACTTCCCTGGCCTTTCCAGACTGTCTAAATGTGTGTGGGTTTTTTGGCTCATGCTGGGTTTGAAAGAATTCATCCAATGTATGCATTGGCATTGCTAGTACTGATGAAATTTCAGCCCATTTTTACAATGTGCAGTCTCATAAAGTGAGTCTTTTCCTGACTGTTTGAAAACTGTTGTTTTCAATGGCAGTTCTTTCTGGTCCTACCAATGACTGATGTCACATGGTTATTTTAAACTGCTTCCACCTTCTTTCTGACCCGACACACCCATGGGATCTGGCTCACCTCTATGAGTAACAATGACAATCTGGCAATGACAACAGCAGACTGTAGTGGGGACATTTCAGAATCTCCAAGGAGGAGAGGCATTTACAATTTTGTAAAGCTACCCATATGGTGACGACACATCCCCTATGGCAGTGTTCTCTCCCATCTTGCCTCAGATAAAGTAGCTTTATCTAGAGCACAGTACCACTATGTATCATGCTATCAGGATACATTAAGGCCTCACTTAACGTTGTGGATAGGTTCTGCAACTTTAAGTGAAAGGACGTGTAACAAAACCAGTTTTAGTATAGACTAATTGATGTAAACAAGAGTTAAGTTCCTACAGCACCTCATTGATGTTATAATGAAAAGATGTTGAACAAAATAACGTTATATGAGGACCTGCTGTACTTTCTGGTAACACTCCATAAATCTAGTTGAAAGCTATGTATCTGTCTTATGTGTAACTTCATTAAATGGTAACTGGCAGAACCTTTAACTTAACCCTGATTTTTCACATAGCTAATGGGTTATTTAGAATGGACTTCTGGCTGTATCCTTCACCACCCATGTAACTGAGTGAGTAGCAGAATGATTCAGGGCTGGGCTCACACTGCTACATCCACATGGTGTTGTGCCTAACCCTGGGGCCGGGTTGTACTCCCCAACACACAAAACCCTCTTCACAGATTGGCACAGACAATAAATGAGGCTCTGAAAGTAGGACCACTATCGCAGCAGGCGTCTAACACTGTTGCGGACCAAAGCCCCGACCACGACAGGGAAGTGTGTTCTATGCCGAGGTACACACCTCTTCCTCTGAACTGTCACTCGGGTCATTGTCTAGTGAGGCACTCAAGGAGGCCGCCTTGGGCTCCAGGTAGCAGAGGCACATAGCCAGAGGGAAGGAGAGAGTGAGGGCATATGGCACTGAGAAGGAGGCGGAGAGCAGAAAGAAAAAGATGAAGAGGAAACAGGGCACGAGGGAGGGTGAGCGAATAGGGAGATAATGCTGCAAGCTCTGCGGGAGGAAGTTGGTTTCAGACAGGTTGGGAAAAGAGAGGTACCCATCGTCATCTAGAAGAGAAGGGAATGACTCAGGGAGCTGCAAGGAGAAGGAGAACAGGGTGGTCCCTTTGCCAGTTTGCTGTTTGTAGCTAAAAGCGACATCTTGGTCCCCTAGGTACGGCTTCCCTTTGCCCTCAGAGTCCACAGAGGGCTCTCCATGCATGTGCACAGTGTCTTTAGGTGGCTCGAAGCCTGGAGGTTGGTGGTCATTCTCCTTACACCTTCTACGGAGTTCTGTGGGAGATGCCAGGGGACAATGGTCTGATGCAGGGGGCAGGGGGCATGAATCAGTGCCAAGCCCAGGTGACTGATGTGAAAGAGACAGAGAGAGACAGAAAGCAGCAAACAGAGGTGCAAAAGGACAAAAAGAAAACTGCAATTAGTTAATTTTCTTATAGGTATCAATATAAAATTGTAAAACAAGAATTTTAGCACTAGGGTTGTTCATGAACTTTAAAGTACTCAAGCTGCATGCCAACACTGCCACGAATGGCTACCATTTTCTCATTATAGTTGAATCTAGAGTGGGCTCTTTAAAAAGTCAGAACAGAAGATATTTGTGGGCAATTGCAAAGTCTACATGTTTCACATAATCGAAAAAATGTTGTATAGATAAACAGCTCTAGAAAGTTTTAGGGTTCTGAGAGCAAACATAACTGATAACTTAAAATTAAGACTTTCAATAACTTCTTCTGATCTCCAGCTAACAGATGTTACTACAGTTCGGTTGGATTGAAAAAAAAAATGGGTTTCCAAATTAAGAAGTTTCTGGCCCCACTCCTATCTGGTAAGCAGCTCCAATTGGGGAATCCAACAATTAGCATTTTAGAAAGTCTGACTCTCCACAAAAAATTGAGGTTCCTTTGATAATTCCTATTGTGGCTTATTTATCCATGATATAAATGGAACTTAAACTCTAGCAAGTGGTTTCAACAAGCTAACAAGCAAAAATAATGTGTTTTCTTATAATATGGCTTATATATACTTACTTTGTATTATTCACCGTCCATAAATAAGAGAAAGATACAATTTCCCAGCCTTCTTGCTTTTTTTCTTTTTTTAGTAGATAAATTATATTTTTAACTGCCCTGGTTTGAGTCATTAAGAGAAGGATAAAGGCAGGTATCCCCACAAACATGCTTCCCAGTGAGCTCAGGCTTCTGCAGGGCAAGTGAGGCTCCTCACATTCTCTCTGGCTCTGGCAGTCTCAGTGAGCACAGCCAGTTTCCTCTGTAGGGGACAGAGGGCTGGTGAGCAAGGAGGGGAAGAAGAAAAAAGAGCAAGCCTCAAACAGGACCTGTGCACAGCACTGAAGCTGCTATAGCCCAGGGAGGTCAAGACGAGGTCTCAATTAACTTGAAGATAATTAGACTTCCACTGCTCTCTGGACACTGTGTGTGCATGTGTGCATGCGTGTGTGTGTGTGTGTGTGTGTGTGTGTGTGTACACACTTAAGTTCACCTAGTGACCTGATAGCATGGAAATTATCCAGCCTGCTTTGTGGCGGTTATCCAATCCTGACTTGGTAACTATAGAGACAAAGGGTAAGAAAACACACAAAATTATATTATGAATATAGGAGAACTTAGAAGTGTCCCTTTTTAGTATTATACAAGTATGTCTTTTCCTAATACTCACATGTGACATTAAACATTGTGTTTTAAACCAGACCCTGCACAAATCTCATTCAACTGAGAATAATGTAGAAGCTACAATTCGACTTCTGCATGCAGACAATTGTTCCTGCAGTGGCAGAGGGCCAGGCACCTGAAGTGATCATAGCCGGGAAATACGCCTCCTCTCAAAGGAATAGGGAACCAGCTGTTTAATAACTATTTTTAGTAATACATTTTCATTTTGTTTAAAAAATGAATGCCTTCCATGTTCTTTTTTGAAGATGAAGAATAAAATTAAGGTTTAATCTTCCGTGCTGTATATTAATGTGGTTTTTTAAAAGACAGCTTTGCCCTGTGGAGGATGAAGACAGTCATCTACCTCCTTCAGCACTTTGTCTTGGCCATAGACTTTTGGAAGCACTTTTGGATCAAAGTGCTGGCTTCTCAGAGACTCAGACTATGAGAGTCTTAATTTTCTTTGTCTTTTTCTTTTCCCATGGTGTAAATGGTACAAAGCAACAATCGCTTAGTGCTACATGTTCTATAAACAAATTGCTTATCTTTTAAAATAAAATAAAGTGAGAGTGCCTGGATCTAGTTTTGGAGGAAACTAAAAGTCATATGCTTTTATGTGTCACTTAATCATATTCACACACCCATGAGACTCATATGATTTTCAAGAAATCACGGAACACATTTGTTGTTCAGGTATGTTACCTTCTTTTCATGTCCTATTTAAAACCTATCTTCACTTAATTGAAAGGCAGAGTATAAGAACATAATTCACAGTAAAGCACATTTTAACAGCACAAGTGATCCAAATATTCTTGCTGTCATTTCCTATCATGCTTTTATTTTTCTGTCTGGCAAATAATTTTACCCTAAAAAAAGTCATGGACTGGGTCATTTGGAATATTCTAACATAACTACAATAATGATATGTTTGTTGATCTACCCATTTAGCTGTCACTATTAAATTCTTGTCAAAAAGAGCATTTTTCTATAGTGTCCCAGGTGGTGAGTCTCTGCCATATAAATCTATATTTGAATAGCCGAAGTGCAAAAGAACATTTTGGAATCAAATTTAAGCAAGTTTTAGCATAGCCTGTAAGTGATATAGCATTTTTATTCTGCTATTTCCTTTCACTCTGTATCATGTACATTGCAGGAGCCACTCTGTTTTTCCGTATTATTATGTGTAAAGCTCCCAATGTGTTTTCTTCTCTGACTTTTAGGGAGCTGCTCTGTTACATACAAAATCCCTAACCAGAAGCAGGTTGTCTATGTGCTTTTTGACTTTTATTTTCTAAAAAGTTGCTTTATAGTGTTGGATCACCAGAAATAAACATACAGTTTAAAAATGAATTGAATTTTAGGTGAAATGAAGTTACAAAATTTAATGAAAAAAAAAAACCCATTGGAGAAACTGCTGCCAAATTCACTTTCCATCTTCCCTTGCCACCTTCTGCCTTAATACTGCTTTCCAAAACACGCCCACTCACTACTTTGATGATTAGATTATAATCCTAAAACTGAGAGAGGAAACGGTGTATAAACACACAGGCTATGGTCACTCAGTTACTTGCAGTCAGAAGAATGGCAATGTAATCATACTGTATATGTGAAAAAATATACAGTAGTTGGGTAGGAGAATGGGGCCAGAAACAAAGAAAACAGCTTTAGTGACAGCCCTGAAATGTGAGCCCAAACAGAAAAGTGTAATATGCCATTAAACATATTTTTAAGAAATACAGATAGGACAGCTGTTGAAAGTCTTATGTAGCACATCAGTTGTTAAAATAAAAATGCTCAAAAAGTTAAAAAGGAATCTTTCAGAGGAAAAATGCTGACAAAGGAAATAATTTTGACAGTATGAATGTAACTAATGCTGCAATATGAATTAGCCTAAATCTTAACACATTCCTGGCTTACACCCTCAGTGTTATTTAGTAGTTCTCAATAATTTGAGCAAGCTCTAGGAAGCAGCCTGGGAGCTGTACCTTTCCCTCGTGCCGTATCGCTGCAACAGCAGTGGCTTCCTCTGCTTTTTTCCGTCTGTCTTCTTCCTCATCACGCTCTTCCTCGGCCTTTTTCTCCGGAGTCACAGTAGTGATCAAGTTGGTCTGAGAGATGCCCTTTGTTGTGGCGTACTGGCCAGTGCCAACCTCTGCAGCAGACACAGAATCCTTCATGTATATTTCATGGTTTTCATTCACTGATGCTAAAAGCAAATACAATTGAAAAAATAAAGTCTGAAATAGTTAAGTCAGCAGACAGATGAACACCAATAGTCC
Organism: Rhinolophus sinicus; assembly: GCF_036562045.2. Classification (NCBI taxonomy): domain Eukaryota; kingdom Metazoa; phylum Chordata; class Mammalia; order Chiroptera; family Rhinolophidae; genus Rhinolophus; species Rhinolophus sinicus. Next base: position 47,326,992 of record NC_133758.1, read on the forward strand.
CATTATGGAAAAATTACCCCTACAAAATACCAGGTTCGTGTTCAAAAGACAAGTCAGCACTGCAGGTACCTTCATCTAAGCACTACTATAAACTCAACTTTCTGTATCATCTACACTAGCATGTTTTAAAATGATTTAAATGCTCTTCTGTTGAAGCCACCAGAATAATTTTCATCCATTCTCAGGCTCTACAGTGAGGATGTTTGTCAGGGTGGATATGAGTTTAAGGATGGAAGGCTGAGCTGCACCCGAGCCTTAACAGAGTAATTGGCTGGGCACCAGCACCAGAAACTTAGCGGCAATTTCCACAACTGACAATATTTCCAGTAGACAACTGATCTACTACACTTGACTTTAAACATATCTTTAAAAGTGCCACTCACCAAGGAGCACTGAAATTATTTTTTAAATTATTATTAATAATGGTTTAAAAGTTTCCTGCAATATAAAAGCCACATACAGAACATTGAAAATTAACCATCTTGGTTGAAATTATAAAATTCAGATGGCAACTCCATTCAACTTAAGTGTAGAAATGTTTTAACTGCTGCTGCACTTTAAAAAGATACGCATACATATATACCATGATATGCACACATTCATTTTTCTCTAATATTTTGGGAAAATAAGACACACATTGCTAATGAAATTCATGCAAAGGCAAGGCATGCAAACGTAAGAGATACAAGATACAACTTTTCATCCCAGTTAAAATGTCTTAGTGAAAGAGACGCCTGATTCGGTTAAATTTTTAAAATCCGGTACTCATCATTTTGGGTTTTAGATATCACAATATTTATTTAAGTTTATAATTGCTGCTTTTCAAATACACAGTAGCTAATCACAGGCAAAATATAATCTGCTTTCATATTTTAGGAAGTTTAAAAAGTGTAAGAAAAGATTCTAAAATCCTTTTGATAGCAAACCATTTCACTAAAATACCTTCACTAAGATATTTTACATCTTGTTACATTGATGAAAAAGCTTATATAAGATATAGTTTCCTAATGGGCCAGTTAGGCTGTTCTATATTAGATGCAACTTGCAAAAAGCAGTTTATATTCCAACATGCAGCCACAGCCCCCAGATCAGAAGCACAAAAAACATACTAGAATTGGCAGGACTGCAAAGAGTGAGAGACAACACATACTAACATCACTTTTGGGCAGGGAGGAAGAGACAGCATGGTATTAGCACGTTTATTTCACATTGTCTTCTGTCTTCTCAGCAATTGTTATCACACAAAAGGTCATGAGGAAAACAACATTTACTACAAATGTGTTCCCTTGGGTACATATCACTGAAAAAGTGAGTGGTATTCGGGGAAAAGGTGTGATTCTACAAAAGTTCCTCCAACACTGACATACAGAATACAAACACAGTTTAAAGAGATTTTCTGAAGGACAAAGAAGAGTGAGACAACGCTGAAACAAAAGCTTCAATGTTAACATGGATATTTCAATACCTTAATTCAACTTGAAACAGTCTTAATACACATTTTATTCCAAAAGTTTGGCTCTAAGCTAGATATTCCTAAAACGGAAAACTCTTAGAAGATACAGAATGGTAACAACCACCTAGGCCAGCTGACAAAAGTCTATAATGATAGTTATCAATATAATTTTTGAGATAATTATAATTACATCTATAAGAGTGCTTTGACATATGTCTTACTCAGTCTTTGCAACAACCCTGTCAGTGGTGGCCTTACTCCCACTTTACAGATGATGACTGTAACCCAGACAGGAGAGTTTAAACCATTCGCCAACTGCTATCTAGCTGGAAGGCCTGGACTCCAGCCTGGATTTATCTATACCAGGGTGAACGTTCTTTCTACTTCACTAGTAACATATATAATAGAACACTACTAACACAACGTTTGCTTCTTCTATAAACTGTTTATAACATCTTCCATTAGGAAAACACAATCTTTTTCATCAAGGGATTCAGGGAGTAAGTACGTTGCCCCACCAACCACACTAGGGTATGGTGAAGGGAAGGGAGAACTGAGACTCTGGCAAGTGATGGAAAAAAGGTACGGAGGAAGGTGTTCTCAGGCACTTGTAACTTTTCTTTATTTCTGTTTATGCTTTTGCTTATTATTATTATTTTTTTTAAATTAAATTTATTGGGGTGACAATTGTTAGTAAAATTACATAGATTTCAGGTGTACAATTCTGTATTACATCATCTATAAATCCCATTGTGTGTTCATCACCCAGAGTCAGTTCTCCTTCCATCACCATATATTCGATCCCCCTTACCCTCATCTCCCACCCCCCACCCCCCACCCCCCTTACCCTCTGGCAACCACTAAACTATTGTCTGTGTCTATGAGTTTCTGTTTCTCGTTTGTTTGTCTTTTGCTTATTATTAAAATCATATACAAGCTGGTAACTCCTAACTCTTTATGTACACAGAATAGGTCTTCCATAACACAACTGATTTCTGGGTGCTCTGAATCAGAAGACAGGTCTGACCATGGCTCGGTTCCTAAGTTAAGTATGAGTATTACTACAGCTTTCATGTCTTGTAACAGAGAGCACATCTGCATGTAACTATAGATACAATATAAAACTGCCACACAAAAGTAAAACCGGCTGAAAACTCATGATTATGTCGTTCCTCAAACATGTTATTTAAGTGATTCTCTCCCCGTTTTACTTACACATTTGACTTAACAGAACATTTATATAGCAATGCTCTCCCATTCCATCTGGCATATAATTAATATTAACCAGCAGGATTTAACTTGGAGCCCTTTGTTCTGTTATTTGAATGTCATCCTTTCTATCAGCTATTATTCATTGACTGATAAGAGTCACGTTTTATTCATAAATTTTTTTAGAAACAGAGATAAATTTAACTTACCGTTTTCTTTCCGAAACAAATCATCTAAGACAATCCTGACAATCATTTAATCTGCTGGCAAGGGAACCAAATTACTTATAGGGAACGTGACTACTGTATTTAGAATGAGAGCATCTTTCTCCAAATTCAGGGTATCAGCTTAAAAAAGATATGTTCTTCATCCCTCAGTACCATTCTTTTATGTAATTTTATATAAATCTACAATAACAGACATTAGACTCACAAAGGCACTTTTTTTTTAGGGTGCAGGGTTAAAACTTGCCGTTCAGCCACAGACCAACAAGTGTTTTTCACTGCATACTATCCAAGAGGATCTATGTTTATCAAAAGCTCATGATGGTTTCCTCCTACTGGGTAGCCACTGGGGATTACTAAGGACCAGTACATGATGCCTACCTCCATCCAAGCTGCGAGACATGGTGTAACGTTTGCTGGATGAGCGTTCAAAGTATGGGGCTGGGCGATCTATCAATGCACTGGCTCTTCTTGTTTGGGCTTGTGTTCTGCCACTATAACGAAACTTGGAACCCAAGGTAAGAAATTTCTTTGGTGGTGCTTCTGGCATCAACAGTCTAAAGATATTAAAGAAAAAACACCAGATAGGCTATTAAATCAAATATTAAGAAATCTAACTTTTTACTCGTTCTGAAAGGTAAAGTGCTTTGTGTACTAAAGGATTAATACCCAATATGCAATAAATGAATCTTATTTTGTAAGAAAAAAGTCAATTCGCACAGTATATATCAAGGAGGGTTACAGAGAGGCTCTAAGTAAAATGGGTTGGGTTGGACTAGTGAACTTTAACATTCCATGCAGCTATGGAGGCTCTGGTTCTATAAATCCAAACAGCAATTAAAGAGGCCACGGGAGTGAAGAACAGTGATAATTTGCTATCATGTAGACACAAATCTGACGGCCCGAGTACTGTATGTGAGCAAAGGAGTCCAGGGTTTTGAGAAATTACTGAAATAATAAACAATGGACAGGCCATACTATAAAAATAATAAAAAGACATTAAATATAATTTTAAAAAGGGGGTGATGGGGGCAGATTAAGTATAAGACAAATTAAGGAAAATTCCTCAAATTTAGTCAGTTCTTTTAGGATCTCTTACCAAGAAATCTCATGGCAATGAACATAAAGGACTAGAAAGGATACACTTCCACATTCTTTTTCCCCCCAATCTTTTTCAGCATGTGATTCCAATCCTTCTGATTCTTCCTTAGGAATACAACCAAAATGATCTCTACCTACCTGAAAAATGTATGGTGTTCAACGCATACTTTCCATAAGCGCTTTGCAGCTCGATGGTTTGGCAGCTTGAAGCCAATGGTACTTTCAAATTGTTCAAACTAAATTTAAAAAACACATTGAAGAGCTAAGTTTGGAATCATAAATAACAGAAAAGCAAATAATTTATAAAATCATAATACCACCCACAAATTTTTCCTTTACTCACTAAATCAATTGCTATATGCAGAATTCATGCTATACAAAGTCATTATTAAAAAGAAGAAACCTCCTTGTATCTGTCTCCTTTAAAATGTTGCACATACAGGGGCGGCCGGATGGCTCAGTTGGTTAGAGCACAAGCTCTCAACAACAGCTCTCAACAGGAGCTGCGCCCCCAACCCCCCCCACCCCCCACAGCTAGATTGAAGACAATGAGCTGCTGCTGAGCTTCTGGAGGGGTGGCCAGATGGTTCAGTTGGTTAGAGCTCAACAAAAAGCGTGAGCTCTCAACAACAAGGTTGCTGGTTCAATTCCCACATGGGATGGTGGGCTGCGCTCCCTGCAATTAAAACGGCAACAGGACTTGGAACTGAGCTGCGCCCTCCACAGTTCGATTGAAGTCTAACAACTTGGAGCTAACGGGCCCTGGAAAAGTATACTGTTCCCCAATATTCCCCAATAAAACCTTTTAAAAAATGCTGCAGGTATAGACAACAACATTATGCATATAGTAAATGTCTTATGTACCAGTACTGATCTTATGAAAACTAAATGCAAAAAAAGATATTGGATTCTTTCTAGAGACCAATTTGTCCTGATCTCATTTTTAAGCCTAATTATCATGGTTTCTCCATGACATCATGACATCAACTGGAAGGTAGAGAAATGAACAAAAGGTTTATAGTCTGTAGCATTCTCAGGATGACATTTTCTCCTACTATCTGGTTTAGAAATATGTATATATCATAGGTATTTGATGACTTGCTATCAGATATTACTGATGTTATTTGTGCATTCTAATGTGAATTATTATGTCAAATGCTAACATCTCTTGATATTATACATAAGATCAGATATCAGAAAAACACACTTTCATATTTTTCAGCATGTATGGTTCAGATGATACTCTATCAGCCATTTGATTTTTCAAGGTGAAATATCTGATTTCCTGAGTAATATATTTTAATATTATTGCAGATTCTCATTAATTTTTTTATTTTTTGAAGACAGTATGCATCTGGCCACCAGAGGGCAATCATCGTAAACAGTGAAGGCTTTCCAAACGAACACAAAACCACCAGACTATTGATAGAATCAAATCAATAGCAAAAAAAATTGATGTGGCAAAGAACCAAGAGGAGGGATCCTCTGCATGGCATGTGAGATATACTTATGCTTGACCTCTATTTCTTGATTGTTGAGAAGGGCTGGGTGGGGGGGAGACTAGGAAATACATCACAGGTTGCTTTAGCTGCAACTGCCTTTCCCAATTTCTTACTCACTGCGGATGTTCATGTGCAGTGATGGTCATAAAAATTGCTACTGTGCAACAGACCTACTCAATCGACAAGCCATCCTCCCTTTATTCATCCTGCATCTAATATGTCCCACACACCATGCTAAGGCCAGGGGCTTTAAAAAAGAGTCAATTCGCTCCTGCTGCAAGAAGCCAGGAAGATTCTTTCAAGGATGATAATGGCCCCTGCACTTTTTAAATGTTTATCTATCTCGCTGTGTTTTGTATCCATTACTTTCAACCTCTTCAGAGCATTCCTGTAGCAACAATTTCTTTTCACTCATTCTTCTCAGCCTAGAACTATGGTTGTAAACAAGGGGAAGGAAGCAACTTTCTTTGAGCTTGTTTCTGCCTGAACCAGAACTATCACCGGCTCAGGGCTAAACATCACCGAGAAGCCTCCGCTACTTCACTCCTTACCTCGCCGCAACCTGCCAGGTTCTCCTAAAACCTTCTTGAACTCTTAAATGTCACAACAGGATCTAACTGTCAACTTCGATGCACTTTTCTTAGTTTTCATCCTGCACTTTCTCCGTAACATTTGACACTGCTGGTTAACCACATCCCCTGAATCTCATCTCCTTATCTCCTTGTCACTGTGACTGGTTTTGCCCCTTATTTTCTTTCCCTGGCTGTTATTCTTAATCTCCCTATGTGCCTCTATTACCTACTTCTCTCTCGAAAAGTGGTGTTAACCAGAGTTTTTTGTTTTAAGGCCTTTTTTCTTTTTCTTTAATTTTTCTTGTTCTTTGGTTAATTTGTTCCATGCCTAAGACCTTGAATAAAATGTACAGAGTTGATGACTGTTCAGGTCCCGTATTTCTTACTATGTAAGAATAACCTCCTGAAAATCCATCCCAAAGGAATTTCAATCTTTTTTTTCCTGAAATTCTCCCCTCTTTTCTCTCTTGCCTAATAATACTATCTCCATCGACTTCTCTCATGCAAACTGAAAACCTCTGATTATTCTGGACTCTTTCTTCCTTTTATCCTTCCCTCATCCTGTCTCTAACACCGACTGTTCTGCCTCTGAAATCTCTCTTTCAAATGTGCTCCTTCCATTCTATTCCTAGAACCTCTGCCCTAGTTTAGGTCTCCTCACATCACATCACTAAATAGCTGAATTTCATTAAGAAATCCATCATTCCAATTATTCATGAAGTTATGTCATATCCTAAATTTAAAGCCTTTCATTGCCCCTTACTGTCTCCTGATGCATTTCCCCAACTTTCCCTTCAGGCCACTCACAACTAAGCTCAGTCCGTGTCTATGGAAGATTATCTCATTTGTACCATGATGTCATAATTCCGGGTGTGTGAGTCTGTTTCTCTGCTCAACAGAAAGTCCTTTAAGGACAGGAACAAGGTCATATTTAGCTTTGTATTTCCAATGCCCAACATCGTGTCTGGCAACAAATAGATGCTCACTTAATAAATGCTTAACAAATCCAAAAGGATACACATCAGTTATAATTTCAACATGCAATCTTTAGGTGGTATTTTTTAAATTACTGCTATTTCAGGTACATGAAAGGCTTATAGATTATTTCTATTTCAGCTTTCATAGACGCGTATGACTTTATATTTACATTAAACATGATTGCTTGCTTTAACAGTCTGATATTTTAATTGTATTTCCACTAGTGGGTAGGCTGACTGTGAAGACCAGAGATAATTCTGTAAGATGCCAAAAAATGTTCAGAGACATAAATGAACTGCAATCTTAGAGCTCTGCCTCCATAATGTTAACTACACTGATTAGAAATGGAGATACTTATTATCTATTAAGCAGGTAATAACAGATATTCACTACCTATTATGTATAAACTACTAAGGAGGATATAAATTTAAGTTGATCATGGATGTTGTTGCCCAAGGAATAAGGCTTAGTTAATAAATTTGATTCTTTCGTTAGATTAAAAAACAAAGGTGGAACTATATAAGGCTGTGGAACATTTACATAATTTACACTTAGTATCCCTTATTCTAATCTTTCTGGTACCTTAATGCACATTATCTCTAACCTCTTTACTTTAGGATGCTATTGGATTTGGAGGGCAGAGAGAAAAAGCACTGAGACAAAACAGGACAGAAAGGAAGAAATCTATTTTTTATTCACAAAGAGATTTAATGACTAAGAGTTTCTTTTATACCAATGCTAGAAATAGACAAAGCATTATTCATGAATCTGGATTTACACTAAAATATGTAAAAACAACTCTTTCAATTAATGTATGCGATGGGGAAAACTGAAATAAAATAATAAAAAAGGAGAACATTTATTGATTACCATTTATTAGACAAACCTACAATAAATTCTCTTAGGCATTTAGACATGCTTGTAACTAACCATATGTCATGCGATGGTGAAAACTTGTAAGCAGGTAATTTAAATTTCTGTTTGCTATCAGGTACCTTTCTTCCCAATGTACATGCAAATTTGGGTCTACTTACCTCTCCCGGGCGGATCTTAATGTAAAAGTTGTTCCGTTTATATGAAATTTTTAGAACCTTAGGCCAGGCAAATCTGTTTATCCTCAGTCGGTCACGATATATCAACAGACCACTTGCACAAACTCCTAACATAATTTCTACTCCTTCAGAATCCTGGAAAATAGCAGCAAAAAAACCACGGATCAGTATCTCACTTGTTTCCACTTACACCTGGGTACGGTATTTAAGCTTCCATGACAGAACTGTAACTGACTACCTGTAGCTCTAATTTAAATATGAAAAATACGGCAGACATTTAAAATCATTATCACTAAATAATAGGCTTTTAGTGAAGATATTGATCATTATAGAGATTTGTTAGAGTACAATTTGCTCATCTAGGTATCTGATTTATAACATAAACACTGCACAGAGAGAAGGCCAACCAGATGAAGGTGGGTTAGTAATAACAGCTGCGGTTCTCACTCACTGAGTGTCAAACACTGCTCTAAGCACTTTACGTACATTAACGCTTTTAATCTTTACTAGGCTATTTTGAGATAGTTGCTATTATTCCCATTTTACAGATGAGGAAACTGTGGCGTGCAGAGGTTATGTATCTGTCCCAGTCGAATGTGGGCAGCCTGGTTCCAGAGGCAGCACTCTAAAGTAACATGTATACTAACAGGGGGGCACTATCCCTTCTTATGAGTGTTTTGGCGTTTGTTCCTTTAAAAAGAGCCTCAATCATTTTTTAGGTATCATTATTGTTGGAGTAAAATTTAAATATAACATAATTTTTTTTAAGTATAAACTACTTCCCCACAGGCCCCCAAAACACATGCACTGCCTAGTGGTAATCTCAATTAACAGTATGATTCACATATGTATAGATCCATTTTATATATGTGTAGTTTTGGTCTTTTATAACAAAAGTGGAATTATGCTACATTTGCAACTTACTTCGCTATTTGCACATTTCATATTTAGGTCACTTCCTAGGGATGTATGAGGCCCAGAGGTCCCAGAAGTCATCAGAGATGTTATGTAAAGTTCAAGAGACATACCATATATAGTCTATGCCCCCTAAATATTGTATTCAGGTGAAATCAGGGTAAAATGAACATCTGTGGTGACCCTCGGTGGGGTAAAAACAAAAGACAGAGGCAGGACTGTGTATGAAGCACAGTCTCCACCCCCTCATCTCAATGGCTTTTGGAAGCAGGAGGCACATAGGAGGTGAAACTGAGCTCTTTTGTCACATTAATCAACAGGGCTGTCCCCAGCTTTGAATCACTGCAGCACTAGCAAAAGAGAAAGGGGAAAATGGCAGAATCCAAACAGGAGACTCTGACTCATCCATATTGTGGGAATTTACTTCCTAAATCCTGTCAGTTCAGGCATAAGACAAACATTTCCAGAATTAAAAATAAATATTTTGGTCCGTCTCTGGGAAACATAAATTTGTAAATACAATCTAATTGGTTTAAAATGAAATATTTTACCCTGGAATCATATCAATCCATTAGATATGAAATTACCCTATAGGAGTAGAAATACTTGTTGTCAGGATATTACGAGACAATAAAACTTAAGGAGAACTCAAACACCAGGAACTGCCCACCACTTATCGAGGGCTTTAATGTGAAAGAACAGTTTAATGAGCTATAACCTGATGGTGACAAGTAGCTGGCATTATTGATCCTTTGGAACCAGTCAATCTGCTCACACGGCTGCTCAGAAGGGACCAGCTCATGTCACGAGCAGAAATGCTGGCATGAGGGAGGACCATTTGAATAATGGCTCTTTGAGTCACTTTTTTTTTGGATAAAAAACATAAGTTTAGGACATATGCCTATGATCAAAAGAGGGAAAGGACATTTCAAACCTTTTTCATTATTTTGTCCATTTTTAAATTACCCATTAGTGTCCTTTATCGTAAGAAAACAGAATCCCTTCATGGGGAAGAGCAAGAGGGCTCTTTTGCTCCCTCCTCTTTTCCTTGTCCCCTCTAACATGCACTTCTGTGTCCCCGAATTATTTTATCATCTCTAGCATATCCCAACAAATGGCACGGCAACAAACACCCACCCATCTGCCTTCTCCTCGAGACTGTAAGCTGGTTGAGAGCAGGAGCTCCGTTTAATCTTTGTGACCGCATGGTCAGCACGGCACCTACCTGGCATGTATTAAACCATGACACGCTTGTTGAACATTTCATTAATCATACACCAACAAAAAATGATACTTTAGACATCAAGTTTTTGGCCACAGCCCACAGTATTAAAGTTAGTTTGATATAAGTCTTTTGTATTGAAAGCTATTAACAGCAGTCTTTCTTGGGGACATATTGGTCTTCCTACCAATGAACATTTAATGCTCCCTTCAGCAGAGAGTACTGAGGGAAGTAATATAAATGAGCACACTATTCCCTTAATTTAAAATCACTGTTCAAACTTTGCTGTCTTTCATTATCACTTGGTCCATGGGATATCCGATACAGATTTATATCTACATTTTATAATCTTATATGAAATAAAATGACTCTGACAGAGCCTCTTCAGGCATTAGATGACAAACAAGCAGAGACAGTCTTCTTAAGAAAAAAAACAAAGCATTCGGAATAGGTTTTCCAAAACAAGGGACTTTGATCTAATATGGGTATTTATTGTTTACACAGAGCTGTGAAGTTCAAGATTGCGATTCAGAATTTTTAAGTAGGTCCTGAAGCTCAGGGCCTTTCATACTATCAATAGAGGAAAGGCCTGTCTGTTATAACCGGGAATTAGCTCTAATTTAATTCAGTAAATTTCCTTCCTGAAATGATGGAGTATGGCTACATGAGAAAATAGAGTCGATAACCGAATAATTTGTTATACTTAATATTTAAATGAAATCCTATAAAGGGCTGCATTTGCACTTCCTTTAGTCTCTTTCTTTTTTAATTGGCATAGTTTCAAATCATATTATTGCAGCTATCTATTTTAATTCAGTAGCTATAGCAATGTTAAGTGATTTTATTTTACTGATGGGAGCACTGATACATCCTGAGTTCCACTTCCCTAAATGCATGCCCTAATCTTTTATATATTTATTTTTCCTGGGCAGTAAGTGAGTCATTGTATGTAATATAATTCAAAAATAGCTTTTGATTCACTCAGTTTTTCAGGCTACCTTCATTTCCTTATCTTTCAGTCACCCAAGAAAAAACTCTTAAGAGAAAAGCAATCTTAGTGTGTCACATTTTCTTTTAAAACCTCATGCTACCTTACACCTAGCATAAAATACGAAACACCTTCATTCTCTCACTGCAAAATAAGTGAAAAAATATAATAATGAACTGGCAAGTAAATAGAACTATACCTGTTGTTTTAATTATACACAAACGTCAAAGAGCTTGGCATTCAAAGCACCAGCACATCCCTGGGATAAGCCCCCGCCAGGTCTCAGTGCTCAGGCCCTCAGGCCCTCAGGCCTTAGAAATGCTCATCCTGTGTGATGTACAAGATGATCCACAGACATAACCAATCAAATCTGCATTCATTTGATGGCCAACATTTTCTTGTCCAAACTCCCTGTGAATGAGTCTGCTCCCCAAACACCAACTAGGGAGCAGCCCCTCATGTAGCAACAACCGAACCTACAGCTCATAGAGTTCCCTCCCATGGGTCCTCAGGATTGTTGAGATGTTTGCCTGAACAGAGTCAGCTGAAACTCTTTTTTATTTGTTGACCCCAAACTTGACTCTAAGCTACTTGCTTGCCTAGAAGCCTTTAACTGCATGTACCTGTGAGTCCCAGACCGTGAAATTAGTGATTACTCTGTGTATCAGAAGTAAAGGCACATTCCCATTACCGGAATGATGTTATCTTGTGAGGCTAAATCAGAAGAAAATGCCCCTAACTTCAAGCACTGATCTTTTTAACGCTGCTGAAGTACCAGAATCCATCCCTAAGAGTCTAACAAACTTCATGTATTGTGATGATAATAGTTTTCATAAAAGCTTGCCTGTACTTCCACAGTACTTTATTCACAGCTGTTCAAATAACAGGCTAACAGTCCATACGCTCATTCTCTTATTGTTGAAAAATAGAGATTCTAGAAAAAAGTATGGCATGGAGTAAAAGCTGCTCCGTGCATCCTCACAACCTTCATCCTCTTACAGTCCAATCCCAACTTACTTCTTCTCAAGACACCACAGCCAAGATACAGCTTTACTATTTCACAAATCACCAATCAACCAGGCAATTCTTAGCTTGGGGGGTTAATTTAGTTGAACTTCCAAATAACAAAGTACTGGTTACTGTCAGAATACCTAAACCTTATAGATGGAGTTATTTAAATTTCACATGACTTTACTAGTGCCTGGTGGGCTTCTGGAACAGGAGCATAAACAGTACTTGGCACGCAACAGATGTGACAACTGGGTCTTGGACAATCGACCAAGTTTAGACAGACAAGACAAGCAGAACGGTGCAAAGATGGGCATATTTGGGGAAAAGGCAGAGACAGGATCTGGCAGGAGTAAAGGGCATATGTCAGCACTAAGTGGGAACTGAGGCAGGGAAGGCAGGGTGAGCTCAGAGCTTGTTATGTGAAGATAAGTTTCTAACTGAATCAACAGGCAATCAGTCGTAGTGCCTGCTGAGGGCTTTCTGTTGGCTGAGACCATGAGTAATGTGAATTTGAGCCATGCAGAGCCAGCCCTTTGGTAAAACATCAGAGAACAAAATTTGCTTTATCATTGGGCTGGCCTTAAAAGGCAAACGCAGATTTGAATCCCAAAAGGTTTCATTTACATGAACATAAAAATCTCCAGCTTCTAGCAATAACAACACTGAACTAAATGAAATTAAATAGAAAGTTTGGGGTTTAAAAAATACATACCTTAGCATGATGTAAATCTACCCCATACATGGATAGTTTTTTGGCATTTTCCAAGAAATGCATCTCTGCTTCTGCTGGCGTCATTCCTCTGATAAGAAAAACAAAGTATTATAATGTGCTTTTCTTTTACCTGGCGGGGCTGTTATATTTCCTACTTAGCTCTCTTACTATCTAATAAGCCTCCATAAAGGCACCAGCAGATTTGTGCTCTGAGGGAAGAAAAAAAAGAAGAAAAAGAGCTTTTAAGGAAAAACATCACAAGTAGACATTGTAAGTGAGAACCTAACTATCCCAGAATGGTACCCAGTATAGAACTCTACTCTGCTAAAGTCCAATCCATAATGCACTGAAATCAGTCCTGGGAAAATTGGTGCATAAGCGATGCTCACTCATTAAGGCACAACTGAAAAAGAATGACCTCAGGGTTTCTGTCACTAACCTGTGGCTCTTGTGCAGCTCAATCACTTTATCTTCCAGTTCTTTAGTGTGATTTGGCGCAAAGCGGAACTCACTAATGTAATCACTCCCACATTCATCTGGGTCATAGTCTCCAAGTTCTGACTGGACAGTGTAGGAACCCAACAAGGCAAGAGTGACAAAGGAGCAGGGCAGCCTTCCGGATACAATGTCATCTCGCAATTGTAAGCAGAGGTAGTACCTTCCAGGAGCCAAAAGGACAAAACAAAAAGCCAGCATTGGGATACATGAAAAGGAGACCACTCATTACAAATTGTTCTGTGAGCAATTTCTCCCGGTCACATAATCGCATGAGGACAAGTTCTCTAGCATCTACATTTGATAAAGATATAAGGAGAAAATATTTGGCTATCAAACACAATATTTAAGGGACACAATATTTAGAGACAAGTGAATGTTTATAATAAAATAGGGTTTTATTAATAAGACATAGGGTAAAAGAAACCTAAAGACATAGTCCTCTACCATTTTAAAAAATAATACTCAAAGTAAAATGAATAGTTCCCAACACACTCCCTGAAATCTTTGGTTGGGGTTATATAATATAAAAAAATGGTACTCTTAATATAATTATTAAGTCCTAACTATCTTGAAGAAGTCTCATTTTGATATCTAGACTAAAGACCTTGCCTTACAACCAAGACAAACTTCAGGTAACTTAACATCATAAACTCTGCTCTCAATTTCTGGCATTTCTGCTGAGATAGTCTCTTGATAATAATGAATGATTTGTTTCAACTTCTCTTTTTTTTTTATTTTGGTAACTTCCTAGAATCCCACTGATATGATATGAAGTAACTTACTGAAGAGTCACTACCTTAAAATCTGAGAGTCTTGCCACTTTAAGTAAACAGTTTTAAATTTGGGGAATATAAAACTTTTTCCATATAATTTTTCCAAGATAACATAATAATAGCTCCATTAATAGCTGACTTCTCTGTTATTTTGCTTTTAAGATTTACAGATGTAATGCTAATTACGGAAGACTCCAAGGTTAAATGTTGATATTGATGGGTTTTAATACTTTCATGGCCCAGGGTACGTGTATAATAATAAAACACACCTTGTATCTTTCATATAAGAAATGAGTTCATTGATCTATTAAAGCTGAGGACTATGAAAAAGTCTTAAGGTCCCCTCTAAACACAATTTTAAGCTGATGACATAAGTAAACTCCATGTAATTCAGATATAAAAATTTCTAAACATTTCACAGGCTCTACAAACATTACACAAATAGACAGAAAGGAACCATGCACTAAATTTCAAATCCAGGTATATATAGGCTCTATAACCACAAATTTGCCAATTAAATAGTTCCTCAAAATATTTAATGAGAAATTATAAATTTTCTCTGATTTAATGAAAATATAGAAGAAATATTCTGGAGCTAGTTTTTACCCTTCTCCTAAAATGTCTGTTGAAATTATTTTTAATCATAGCAAGAGACTGAAGCTTTTTGAGTAATTTCTCTTTTCTGAAAAGCCCTCCAAGGGGGTGAGGCTTACACGGAAAATTCAGCACACACTGCAAAAAAATCGCTCTGACTGGCTCCAAACTTACTACCAAACAGAGTAAGAGTTGGGGTTCCAAAGTGGAATGCAGAGAAACCTAGGACACATGGCATACGCAGGACAGCTTCATCTAAGGATCCCTTCTCACACTCAAAGTTCAGTCACTACGCCAGGATCTGTTAGATTCCTTTCTTTATAGCTTCTTTCACGAAAATAAATTAATCATTTTTCTTGTAGGGCATGAAAAGTAAACTCTTAAGTAGACACGTGTTTATGTGTATCTGTATGTGTGCGTGCATGGGTGTGTTAAGTATCAGATTGGTTATATAAAAGGCATAAGCATCCAAAGACATTTTCTTCTCTAAATTTTAAAGCAGAAGCACTAAGAATGGCTATATTATTTAAGACTCAATGCCATCCAGTCTGGTTGTGGTGGGTGGATGACAGTATCTCAATTCCACATGCCTTCCCACCAGGGTCAGGCAGAGGGAAGTATCGGCTTAGCACCAAAGATTCAACTGCAAACAGACATCATTTGGCAAACCTTCTCATCGGATGTTTGCTTTCATTCAGTTGCCTTTTGTTTGGCATTTCAGTAAGGATGATTATAATGTAAGCATGCTCTTCTCTGAAGAATTTAAGAGAAATACAACTCACTCTCCCAAGATGCCTGCTTTTTACAGACAACTTTCAAATACCTGGTGATATCTTCAGATAGCTGGGCGGGGTCTGGTGGGTAAAATTTCACATTAAATGAAAAGTGCCAAGCACCACCTGCAGAGATGAGAAAAAAATTAGAATACAACCTTAGAAAATCTCTTTATACTTAGCATTGTAATTGATAGCTAGACCTGCCTTAACTTCAACTTCTAACACCCATGCAAATTTTGATCATCAATAGAAAACAGGGAAGTCTCCTTTAAATGAAATCCACAGATTGGTTGGAAACTTCATCTAGTTTCTAATCTTCTCCCCAATCAAATCCTTTACTGGCACTTCTAAGTAGGGAGGAATTGACTAAACTTCCTCTCTTTGGAAGAGGGGAGGGAAAAAAGTGAACAATACGGATAATCCTCAATCAGACAAGTCTGGAATTGAGTGGATCAACTGCTATGAAGCTCTGGATAGCTCACATACCGACAGGACAGACGTAATCCCATTTCCTTTATCCTTTCTGCTTTGTTATTACAGCTCAAATCCCATGATAATACCTGTCCAGGGGCTGTTCAAGATATTTTTATTTCATGGGGAAGGTTTCTGGTAGTGAATATTTAAGAAGTGAGCTGAAAATTCTTAGGGAAATTTCTGATTAAAGAGATACTTGAATGTAATTACTGTGCATTACCGATTTCCTCATCTTATTATTATCAGTTCATGACTTGCACAGGTCCCCTTTACACGTTGCCATTCTTTATCCTGTAGCATCCTGTACATCCTCTCCAGCAGCGAAGAGTCAACTCACAGGCACTTACTCTCTGTATTGTCCACATGGATACTTGAAACATTAAGCCTAATTTAAGCTCTTCATTTTATTAACGCTATCTCTAATCGTGTGTGGTTTATCATTGTAAACATGAAAAAACAACAACCTCCTTTTCTACATTTTATCGGTACGTGATCACGACTTTAACTTATATTCATCTTGCTCTTTTCTTTTGGCCTTTCAATGCAGTAATTTAGTCAAGTCCGGGTGTTCCTTTCCTGGGACACTGTTTACATTTGTTCCCTCCACCCAATAACCACACCGAAAGTGCCACAGCATAGGTCCTGCTTGTATTCTGAATGTGCTGATGAAAAATTCCTCCCAGTCTCCCTGGCTTCCGTACTGGAAGCCTTTCATCCATGCCACATGTAGCCTTCCTGTCACTCTGATTCTGTCACCTCACAGTCCAACCCTTATGCTTCAATACTCTCCTAAGACCTCCTAACACTCCCTTCTCCCCATTAAATGACATCTGGAAACTCCATTTTATTCATGAGCCCTTCCCAAACATTCAGAAAGAGACAGTATTGTAAGTAGTTCCTAGGTTCTCTTTTGGCACTAATTCTTTTATTTATGTAGGAAATACTTAGTTGTCTAGATTACCTATATTTCCATCATAGCTGGCATAAGTCTAATTATTAATTCTAGTTTATTCTTGACACTACCATTCATATTACACTTAAAGTTCCTCATGGCGGGGCCACATCTGAGGTGCTTTATAAAGGACTTGGCACAAGACCAGGTTAATTGATGCTTAATATTATTTTTAAATCACTCAGAAAATATTACTGAAACATGACCTATAAGAATTACAAGCTATAAAATATCTGTCAATTAAATATATTTTTAGTGATTATTTTCCTCACTGTTCACAAAAAAGTCCTTTTGTTAGCCTAAAAGTAGTCTGATTTGGTTTATTTTCCTATTGATTCTTATTCATTTCCTGCTAAAATGGGTCCACCACCCATGCTTGCCACTGGTGAGGTTCATAAATGAGAGCTGGCTTTCCCCCAAGCAAGAGAAATTAAAATGAATGAATTAGTTATGGGAAATGGATTTATTGCTCTATCACAATTTTCATCCACTTCAAAGTATGCCTTGAATCCAATGAATAGTTTAGCAATGTAATTAAATAATCTCGTAATAAATTCTGGGTAAACACTCTAGTTGGAAACTAAAAACGAAAGTGTAAGAAAGATATTTCTGTGCAAAAATCCACATTCCAAGAAAGTGAGTTTCAAAGTGGGTCTAAGAAGCATCTGAGGTACTTATTAAAAATGCCAATTCCTAGGCTCCACCCAAAGACTTTTATTGTAGAGATTTGGAATACCGCCTAGGAACTTGTGTTTTCAGTAAACCCTCTGGTGGTTCTAATACAGTTAAGTAGGATTGGGGACTACACTTTGAAAATCATGAATCCTAAAGAATCTACTTTCCTAAGGTTATAACCCAAATAACTATAAGGCTTTGCAAGACATTATTTTGAAACAGTGGGAAAGTTTAAGAAAATTACCATCTACACCCTAATCAAGAAAAATAAATCCAGTTAAATGCATATCTCCATAAAGAATATGGTAGAAGCAGATCAACTGAGAGGACATGATTATGCAATGAATGAGCTTGCAAGCCTACATCTGCTCAGATGATACCTCATTAGAAACAGGAAATAAAACAGCTTGACTGCACTAAAATGATGCTCCTATAATGTTGATATAAGATGTAAGATCACAAATTTATGATAAACAGAAAATTGTGAAACTGAAGAGCTCATTTTTATGAAAAAATTTAGTCTTCTTTGCCTGCCAAATCTTAAAATTTGTAAGTATACTGCATTTATAGCATAAAATTACTGTATATCATATACTCTATATCATAAATTACTATATCACAAATATGCTATATTCATATCATAAAATACACTCTACTTAAAATTTTGACATCAGATATGAATAAAATATGACTATAATTAGATTTTTTTCATAAGAACAAACACTTCGGTTTCAGAATTTTCTGTTTCTCATAAATTTGTCACTTAAAATCTTTACCAGGTTGACTGCCATTCTCGTGAAAATCTCATTCTAGAGACATACTGGGGACCACAGAAAGACGGAAACCAGGGGTGTAAATGTCTAACTATTACATTGTTTTGTACATCTGAAACTAATTTAAAAAAAAGGAAACATCCTTTTATCTTGTATACTTAGGAAGAGGAGGGTAATGGTACAATAATTATAATAGTTTGATAAAACTTTTCTGCCTTGGTAGAATGTAAATTTTGTGGAAAGAAGGCATTTTAGTGTTATGAAAATAATAAGGAATATAGATAAAAACACCAAATTCTACTTTAAGAAAGTCCATTTTTCCTTTCTCCTCCCTTCTCTGCAAGATTGTCACTTAGTTTTCTTCATGTTGTTGTCTGAACTGCATTGCCTGAACTGCATGAAAATGTCCTTTAAATCTCATGTTCTGATTGTTCCTTTAGCTTTCTTCTCTTAGAAAGGATGGCAGGTGACATGATATATAGAAAGTGAAGGAAAACAAAGAATTCCAATAACAATAGAAAGAAAACTGTTTATACAGCCTTGCTTGTAACAGTATTATGTCTTATTCTTGAACATTTAATATATTTTCGTACTGCTTTGTAATTACAAATCACTGAAGTACAAAACAGCATTTCATTAGTTGGATGAGTACAGAGGACTTTAGGCACACAAAATGTTAAGAGTTATATTCAGCACATCTGCTTTTCATAATTCCATAAAAAGATTCTTAGAATATAGTCATTATCTAAAAATTTTTATTAGGACTACCTGGAACTAAAAAAGTGTTTTCACCTACTTATCACAACTGTAGCTAGCTGTCCCTGGTTTCAATCCCAACATATTTCTATCAAACTGCTCAGCAAGTTTCTGGTTAGTGAATACATCAAATTTCTCAAAAATGTAGTAAAAATGTTACAGTTGTATAAATAATTAGCAGATTCTCTAATATCTAGAAGTATAGTGACTTTTTCCCTTTTTTTGACATATTATCTAGTATCAAACCATTTCAAACTGCTTACTGCTAATTATGTATTATTAGTACTTGGCATATTTTAATATTTCAGCACATTTAAATGCACTAGAAACATTTCTCTTAATATTAAGTTGCTGAAAACCTCAATGGGAATAATGTTCTTATTAATAAACTGGTCAAATTTATTCAACTAGAATTAGTTGTTCAGGAAAATTAATCTAGATTTTATTGGTAAAACTGAATTGCTTTGAAAAAAGTAACTAATTTAAAATTATAAAGATTATACATGTTTATGGCAAAAGCAAGCGATACAGAAAAGGGTTAAAAATAAAATTTTTAAAATTTCTCTAAAGGGGGTCAAACATATGGCGATGGAAGGAGAACTGACTTTTGGTGATGAACACACAATGTGACACATAGATGACGTATTATAGAATTGTGCACTTGAAACCTATGTGCCGTGTTTCCCCGAAAATAAGACCTAACCGGAAAATAAGCCCTAGCATGATTTTTCAGGATGACATCCCCTGAACATAAGCCCTAATGCGTCTTTTGGAGCAAAAATTAATATAAGATCCGGTCTTATTTTCGGGGAAACAGGGTAACTTTACTAACAATTGTTACCCCAATAAATTTAATTTAAAAAAAAAAAAAATCCTCTTCCTTAACCCTTACAATGCAGTGCCACTTTGGGAAGTATTTACTGTTAGTATCTTTCATGCTCTTCCAAAATTTTTCCGCACATCAATATATGCATAACTTTTTAAAAACAAATATGATTTGTCTCACTAATGAGAACTAAGATATGTTTCTTTTACTTCATTCTATTGTATAGCTGCTTTGTATTTCAAGGTATGGAAATCCCATGATTGATTTAATCATTTCTTTATAAATGGACATTTAAGTTGCTTCTAGTTTTCTGCTATTGCAAACAGTATCACAATGAACTTTCATACATGTACATCTATGTACATTTTTCGTCTCATACATATGCTGGATATATGTCTATAAGTGGTTAAGGAATAAGCACATTTAAAATTTTAATAAATACTGACACAAAATACCTTCTTAAAGGGTTGTTCCAACTTATATTTCTACCCATTTTGTACATAGTTGCCAGTGCAGGGTATTATTGAACTTCGAAAATCTTTGCTAATCTGAATAGGTGAAAAATGTCTCATTTTAATTTGCATTTAATTGTTAGTAAGATTTAGTACCTGTCTAATACTTCTTAGCTACTTGTAATTCAATTTTGTGAGTTGCTCATGCAATTGTTTTATCTACTAGGAAATATGCATTTCTTAACTTGCCTTTCGGCAATAAGAAAAAGAGGCTGTCATCACACAGTAAAGTTTTTACAACTTGTTATTCTATTTCTAAACTATTAAATGATTACTTTTAGCTTGACTTTTATACTTTTGTTAGGCTTAATGAACGTTAATAATTAAGTTTGGAACTTTAAATGATTAATTGCCAATTGGAGCATCACTTGATTTATATTTTACACAGTTCACATCTGTGTACAGGCAAGGGAATAGGCCGAATGTCATAGTCATTTTACTCCCGAGTTGTGATGATTGAAAATGGGACCTGAGCTAGACCAACTTGCCAAAGATAAAACTTGAGATCTTAATCTGTCTTTCAAAAAACCGTATTCACACCAGGCACATGAGTATGGATTAAACAACCTACTTTCTGAAAATCTTCACATTTCCACATATAATAATCCAAAAGAACTTACTTCGAATCTGTTTCTTAATTTCCTTAGCAGGGTCCAACCAATTCTGAAAAGGAAATGATAGTTTGAATTTGAATCAGAGAAGAGTAAAAATGACTTAATATTGAGCCAGCAGAGACATGTGCTAAGCATGTTTGAGAGTGAATGGTTGCTGGTAGGCCCTTCAAGCTGGGTCCTTCCCCGATATCTGGTACCCCTTTGCCAGGTCCTGCAAGGGTCCAGGCATTGGGCTAGTGAAAAAAATGTACATGTCCACAATTCATTCTAGACAAAATTCTTTTCTTTTACAACCAATGCCTTTAGGGATTCAAGCTAGCAGAGAGACAGGGGAGAAAAAACGGTGGATTCTATGTTCAAATGTTACTAGAAAAAACTAAGGATACATGTAACTTGGCACACTTATGTCCTGGCCATTCAGTCCCACATAGTGACTTCTTTGATTACAGATTCTTAGGTAGCTACTTAGAAAACTTTCCTAACAAATAAACACGTGCTTGAGATTTATGATTTTCCTGATCAGAACACTCAAATGTTTAATACTGAAGCTAAACACTGTCCAGTGAATTCAGTGAATTCAGCAGTTAAGTATGATTCATCACACAACACTAAAAAATGTAACATCTACGAGCAAACTTTCTGTGACTCAGTTTCCAGCAACAATACAATGGAAACAATTTCTTCCTTATTTTTCAGGTTGTGGGTATTAGTGAGGTAAAGCCCTGAAAAGACTGCATTTCTCAGGTATAAGTCTACAGAGGTATTACAATAAACCTTAAATACCTACTAACTACATGAGACATGTGTCAGGTCAGCAAACAACTCATATTTTGATTTGGCAAGAACATGAAAACATAATGAGATGAATTAGGAATAGGACAGCAGCCAGTAAATATGTTTTCTATATAGGTATCAATGTATTTGATTTTCATTGGCTCAAAGCCACTGAAATATATCATCCCCAAAAAGCACCATATAAAATGCATTCCTGGAACCATACATAACTCACGCATGGAACACAAACACTGACTGTTTCCACAATATTCATGATTAAAGGAAGTTGTCAATAATTTCCTTTATGAAGGAATAGCAGCATTTAGGAACTCAAATGTGGGAGTGTGAGGGGAGGTGGAGAAAAGATTTACCAATCCAGTTTTAGTTCACTTTCTTGCAGTAATGAGCAGTTCAAGCCATAATATTTTGTACTGCTTTTAATCACGCACCTTCTGGGTTTCAGCATCTCGATACGTAAGCCCAAAGTAGTCTTTTTCTAACAAGTTCAGATGTTCACATACTTTATCAAAGAGCACTTGGCCTCTGGAGCGTTTCTGTGGAAAACAAAACATAAAAACAAGTCAACACACTCAAAAAAGTTTTCTCAACTGCCATGAGTAAAAATGGATACAATTTAAAATACTGCTTGCTGTAACTACACAGTAAGTGATGATCACATGTGAGCACGCTTCCCCATCTCCTTTTTAGCTAGTAAACAGTCTCAATAAAGTGGACCCAAACCTACAAAAGCTCAGCTAAACAAAGAAACAAACAAACAAAACAATCACTAGTGTCACTGAGTAAGTACAGGTAAACTGTGGATGATTTCTAAATAGAAGTAGCTGGGGAAATGCTGTGGTGCTTTGGAAATTTCAAATATCTTGTGAAATATAGAAATCCTGACAGTAAGAGTATAAAAGGACCAATAAAAGCCATGTTTCAGAATGCCCAAACTCAATTCCCCACGTTATCAGATCTCGAGCCTGGGAAGAATTAACCCTATTCTTTGTCATAAACCTGCCCTTAAAACTTTCTCTACCAATCCTTACTTTAGAAATTCTAACCATGAATCACTTTCTAAAGCCCGTTTAACTTCATGAGTTTATTTTCAGTTTTTGCCACAAATTTCAGTTTTGTATTACAGTGTTCAGCTTTCTCTTAATTTCTTTTAGAGAAAAATCCTTCCTATTAAATGTTCATTAAGTTTAAAGATTTTAGTTATTTATAAACACAAGACATAAATATATGTTCTATATTTTTGGCCATCAAGCAGTCATTTGGAGAAAAGGAAATGACAGTCATCTGGGGAAAAAAATCCATCAGCTTAATTTACTATGATACATAGTATCATATTTTCACCTAATCCTTCAACCGTCCTTCAACATGGCCTTGGAGTCTGAGATGGATTAACTGGTAACAATTAAGCTAAACTACTTTTTGTTTGTGTAGTACCAACATTTCATATCTAATACATCAAGTACATTTGTCTTTAAGATTTAATGCAGTAACAATGAGAAATATGAAAATTGATAAACAATGTGCATGCCAAAATAATAAGTATTCAAAAGACCTGTAAATGGTATGAATTACTGTACAATCATAATTATACTGGAACTTAATTAGTCCCTTCAAGTATGACTATTCAGGAAAAAAGATAAATTTATGACAGAAAAGTAAAGCCTGACTTGTAGCTAGCTAAATAATCAATGATGTCTGAAAAAGTTTAATAATGTATGAAAATAAATTGTATGCTAGCAAAACTACGTAACAACATTACTCAATGGATAGGAATAAATGGTATGACAATGAAATGCTGCTCAATGGTTTAAATATTTTGTTTATATATAATAGCATATTATTTCTGAATAATGCTTAACAAATTACAAAGTTTTCACACAAAAATTGGTTCTTCTGAGGCTTCCATTGGTATTATCTCCAGTTTATAGATAAGAACTCAGGTTCATAGAAGTTAGATGAGAGGAAGTATTGTGTCATAGCCATGAGGGCTGGCTTTAGCAGATAAGACTGGGTTTGAATTTTTATTGTGTCCCTTACAGCTCTATGAACCTTTCTGCTTTTCCCTCTGTAGAATGGGTATGATACCATCATCTTCTTTGGAATGATTGACATTAAAAACAAAAACAAAGTGCTCAAATTTGGTCCAGTGGTGGTACATGTCAAGCATTCCACAAACGTTAGCTATTATTATAGCTCAAGTGAACGACAAATGGCAGAATACGTAATGTAAAACCTAATATGCATTTTTGCTGTAGGAGCACATAGCTTCTTCTGGTGTCAATAAAAAGTTTTGGTGTTATTAACACATCCTGCTGTTTCTTTAGGTATCAATTACTTGCTTAGTACCTAATTTGCTTTAGCTAGGCCACAATATTTACACACAGCACAGTAGACAAATACTTATCAGTGTCTGGCCAAGTACTTTTTCAATGAGTGAAAATAAAACACAACAAATACAAATAAATAAACATTTGTCTACAAAGCCTCCTATATCCTCTGATCCAGCAGACCACAGCCACCCAGCCCGTATGCCACAGGCTGTCTTGGGCAGTGTTTTAATTAGTTGTCTTCTGGCTGCGATGCTCTTCCTTTTGTCTCACAGGTGACATGGATTAGGTCAAGCACAGACTGCTACACTAACTGGCTCTTAGTTTCCCAGCTTCTCACAATTTGATTTCTAGTAATGAGTCATAGCTGTCTCTTGACTACAACAGACTTTTTTTTACTGAATATTTTAAACAGTATAAACAGTTCTTAAGATAATTTCTTAGTGGTCCATTCTTCACACCAGAGATTTTTTTTTGTCCCTAAGAACCAAGATCAGTTGTCTAGTCTAATACAGATAGTTATATGCAAACAATGAAATGCCTACCCGCTAAATATCACTCCCCCCTACCCCTCCCCGCAGCTACCTAGATGACATTAGAAAAAGTTTTAAAGTTATTTGGGCCTTCATTTTCTCATCCTTGACTGAGGATGTAAGACTATGGAGAAAGGCGATCATGGACTTGATGCTGTCACTGGGCCCCCTTTGCTCATAGCAAACGTTACTAACGATCATAGCACTCTTTCCCTGGGAGCCGATACGCGGCTTCAGCACTCTTAGGCACACTGATGAAAAAGGTACTTTCAGTGAGTGGAGGACATGGAGTTGGGACAATTTTCCAGCCTTGAACTGGATCCCCTCTGCAATCACACCCAACTCCCCTAATTCTTGATTCTTTTAACTCAGATGCTTTTTTTTCTAGCACATTATTCAATGTTTCAGGTAAATTATTTCTACTTGTTGACATCTATGTGTATCTTTAATAACACCTAACATATATATGACTAAAGCTCAACAATCAGACGGGAAGCTTTAGAGAATTTGTGTTAAATATTTGGTTCCTAAAGACACGATGTCCATCAAGTGATCAAATTTAGTTACCCTCCTGTCATTGGGTGTTTTTACACATACAGACATAACGAGCCAAGAATTGAGTAGATTAAATTTTTTTGACAGAAATATTCTAAATCAACGGATAATTTACCTAAGCAGAGAAGTCTAACAGTTTTTAGTCTTGTTTGCTGTTTTCTTGTGAGTTGTTCAGTCATGTTGATGACTCAAAGGCATTCACAATTCATGTAACTATTCACTATTAACACTGAAACCTGAAAGGTTGGTTGGTAAAAAACTAATGGTGGACTGCCCTCTTTTATCCCACTGAAAAATTGGATTTCTGTTTCTGATAGAGTAATGGCGATATTGCAGCCCAACAATCTGAAAGACTTTATATATCCTAAGAATGGTAAACCCTGAAGCAATTGAAACAACTTTCATTCTTAACTATTTTAATGTGCAGTTTATTTTAATTTAAAAATATTCTAAATTGACTTATGAAATTGTTAGGTGTTAGGATAAGTGTATCAAAAGAGAAAAACATTTAAGAGAATAAAAAGACAAGCCATAGACTGGGGGGGAAACACTTGTAAACACATGTCTGATAAAGGACTGGTATCCAAAATACACAAAGAACTCTTAAAATTCAACAAGAAAACAACCAAATTTAAAAAGGGCAAAAGATCTGAACAGACACCACACTAAAGAAGATGCACAAATGTCAACTAAGCATGTGAAAAGATGTTCAACACAATATGTTGTTAGAGAATTACAAATTAAAAATGCGATACCACTACACACCTATTAGAATGGCTAAAATTCAAAATATAGATAATGCCAAATGCTAACAAAGATGTGGAGCAACAGGAACTCTTTCTTATTCCTTGCTCGTGGGAATGAAAAATGGTGTGGCCACTTTGGAAGACAGTCTAGCAGTGTCTTACAAAACTAAACACACTATTATATTACCCAGCCATCACATTCCTTATTTACACAAAGGAGCTGAAAATTTATGTACACACAAAAACCTGCACATGGATGTTTACAGCAGTTTTATTCAACACTGCCAAAACATGGAAGCAACTAAAATGTCCTTCATTAGGTGAATGGATAAATAAACTGTTATAAAATCCAGACATTGGAACATTATTTAGCACTAAAATGAAATGACCTATCAAGCCATCAAAAGACATGGAGGAACTTCAAATGCATATTACTAAGTGACAGATGCCCATCTGTAAAGGCTGTATACTGTGATTCCAACTATATGATGTTCTGGGAAAGGCAAAACTATGGAGACAGTGCAAAGATCAGTGGTTGCCAGGGTTAAGGAGGGATGAATAGGTGGAGCATAGAGGATTTCAGGGCAGTGAAATACTCAGTATGATACTATAATGGTGGGTACATGTGATTATACATTTGTCAAAACCCACAGAATGTACCACACAAAGAGTGAACTGTAATGTAAACTATAGACTTTAGTTAATAATAGTAAGTCAATATTGGTTGATCAACTAACTAAGAAATGTAGCACACTAACGTAAAATGTTAAAAATAGGGAAAGAGGGGAGAGGAGAGTGTGAGGGGTTATATGAGAACTTGCTGTACTTTTTGCTCAATTTTTCTGTGAACCTAATTGATTAAAAAAGTCTATTAGTTAAAAAGAGAAATACTGACAAAATACTTAATGTCTTATTTTAAACTATTACAATTTTCTTTTATCATGAGTAAACAAAAACTTAAAAATTTTCAGAGTACACATTTTAGAAAAATCAAAATTGTTAGTCAGAACACATACAAGACTCTAGGATAGGCTGCCATCCTCCTCCATCCCACATACATACATGCCCAGGAACGTCGAGTCTAAAATGCCTGCGAGCTAAAGCCAAGAAGATCTGGTAACAAACACAAGCCATGCACCAGATCAAAGTGACTGATGATGAGCTACACTGCACAACTACGTAATCCAAACTACAAACAACTGAAATGATGTATTAGCTAAGTTTCAGAGGCATTCTTTTTGGCACTACATTTAAGAGGATGTCCATTATAATCAAATACAGCAGATGAAATAAGCTTTTCTGCAGCATTAATGAAATTTTTTCAAGTCAAGGTCATTCAAGACTTTTACAATAATGTTTGTAAAACGCTGGTTCTCAATGTATGGCTCATCAGCCAGCATCACCTGGAAAATTTGTATTAAAAATTTTAGTTTTACTTGTCTACTTAGAAGAGCAAGCACTTTAATACGGGGATTTCAAACATACAAAAATAGGGAGGTATAATGAAACCCTACATACTCATCACCCAGTTTCAACAAATGCCCTCTGAGGATCACAACCTTGGTTCATCTATAGTTCCACTCAATGCACCATCCCCCTCTATCCTGAAGCAAACATTTCAGCAAATAATTTTATCTCTATATGTCTTATTATGAAACTCTACTCTTTAAAAAAGTAATCTCAATACCTTTATCACATCTAAACAAAATGATCAATTAGTCCTTAATAGAATCACGTATCTCGTCAGTACTTTAATTTTCCCAATTGTTTCAGTTTTTTTCAATTTGTTTGGTAAGTCTAAACACTGCCTTGGCTGACATATCTCTTTAGTCTCTTTTAATCTGCAAATTCTTCAATTACCTTGGGTTTCCCCTTGAAATTAATTTGTTCAAGAGACCAGGTCATTTGCCTGTAGAGTTCCCTCATCTAGACTTTGCTGTTTTCATCTCCACGGTGTAATTTAACTAGTTCCTCTGTCTCCTGTATTTCCTGTAAACTGGTAGTTAAATGTAGACACTTAATCAGATTCTGAGTTGACTGATTTCCGTAGCAATGCTGTGTAACTTCACCAGTAGGCATAAAGCAAACCTTGCTTTGTTTGTGATATTGGCAGTCCCTGATGATCATTGCCCTAAATCCATTAACTTGAGGTTGCAGGACGGGAAATTCTGTTTTTTAAAGATTATTGGGGTGACAATTGTTAGTAAAGTTACATAGATTTCAGGTGTCCAATTCTGTAATACATCATCTATATATCACATTGCATGTTCACCACCCAGAGTCAGTTCTCTTTCCATCACCATATACTGGATCCTCTTTACCGTCATCTACCACTCCCCTCCCCCTAGGATGGGAATATTCTAATCCTAACCATTCTTGCTCCATTTATTAGTTGGACTGTCTACGGAGACATGCTTCTCTTTGTCAGAACTGCTTATCCAGTGACACAGTTTGATGAAGAAAGTCAGGATCAGTGCTCACTCCTTTCCCTTTATCCAATTTCAAGGTAATGAGTTGACCAAAAGTCACCAATTAGATTTTTTTGTACTATTGCTATGAGTGCACAGACTGAAACAGGTTTGATGTTTCAATCCATTACAGGAGTTACCCATACTGAAGCTCTAAATGTCCCCAAATGCTCTGCCTTACCTATTGCCTGTCAAGTCTCTCTCATTCTTCACAAAGTTTCTCCAGTGCAATTTCTTTCAAGCACTTCCTGTCCTCCCAGCTGAATGTGATTTCTCTCTCCTTTGGACATTATAACACTTTACTGCACCAAGAGGCACTTTCCATATTCTGCCTTATATCACAGCTGTCTCTGCTCACTCACCTTATATCCCAACTGGCTATAAAGACATTCCCAGTGGCACCATGCCTTCTGTAATTAATCTTTTATGGAGACCAATTTTGGTTAAATACCACCGTGTTTCCCCGAAAATAAGACCTAGCTGGACAATCAGCTCTAATGTGTCTTTTGGAGCAAAAATTAATATAAGACCCTGTATTGTATTTATATTATATTATATTATATTATATTATATTATATTATTATATTATTATATTATGACCCAGTCTTATAGTGAAATAAGACCAGGTCTTATATTAACTTTTGCTCCAAAAGATGCATTAGAACTGATGGTCTGGCTAGGTATTATTTTCGGGGAAACAAGGCATTAAGAGATTAAAAAGTTAACTTGATGAAACTTTACATAATTTTTTCTCACTAGCATATCATAACCAATGTCATAGAAGCAATATTTTTAAACTAGTGGTTTTCAACAGTGGAACCTGGGAGCATTTTTAAAATGCCATGCCCAGGAACCCACCTCAAGTCAAATAAATCAGAATATCTGAAGTTGGGCCCAAGGCATCTGCACGTTTTAACATCCCCAGGTGATTCATGCAGGTATGGTTGTTAAGTTGTTAGGTACATTTTAGGTTAAATTATGTTTATAATGTAAAAATTCTTAAACATAAGGACTCTAAAGAAATTTTTTTGAGGAAATGTATAACTTTTTCAGATTTAGTTTAGACCCAAAACAGCTTCGTTTAGGCCTCTTGTACCAACACACTTATAGCTGCATTATGATAAAATTTATTTACATACACACACATGCTTAAAATCTTAAGGTATCTTTTCCAACAAATTTTCTTTAGAAATTTAAGGTATCAAGAAATGACAACCAACCAAATGCTGAAATAAAATGATACAAATGAGAAATAAAACACCAAACTGTAAAAGAAAAAAATCCAACAAACTTCTATTTAAAGCTCTGAATACAATATATGACTTAAAAATGTTTTTAAGTTTTATGTTTTTAAGGGGGGCATAGTACCTTTGTAGAGCTAAAATATAGACTTGTATTTAAGAAGCTGCTACATGACTAAAGAATGATCCATCCGGGTGGGTTAATAAATGTCTTGCTTCCCTCTTTTGTAATAGAGCAGAAGCATTAACAACTTCCCTAGCAGGTGACAGGAAGGATTGGGAGAAGCAAACACAGGGCACTGAAGCCAGGGAAGGACGGAGTGAGGAGCTGCTCATGATTCCAGCTGACTTGGAGACAGTTATACCTGTCAGTGTGTCCTCAGAGCTGAGCACTGCCTTGATGTTCAAATCCCTAGAAACTGTTTCTTAATCTGTGCTTCAGACAATGAGTGCAAAAAAAGCAGGAAGAACATATTATACCAAGTCTCGGCACAAGACTTCAATATAATTTTTTTTCCCCCTGGCTCACAAAGCTGTTAGTTAACCTCAGTGAAGCTCAACTCCAGCAAAGGCTAACCGCTGAAATTAGAGAAATTTGTAAAGTCAAATATAATAATCCAGCCTTAGAAGATGCGTTACAGTTCTTATCTATCCAGAGCTGCACAATCATGATGAAAATGAGGCAGAGCAAGTCCTTTTTGCCTGAGAACAGGAGCTAATCAGCACTCTGTACTTAGGAAGGGGAGGAAGACAGGACCAAATCTGTCAGGAAGTGTGTGTATCTTTAAGGCTCCTCAGAATGTATGTGTGCATTTCTTTAAACTATCACACTGAAAAATGAAGGAACAAAAATGCTTCTTGTTATATTGGCTAAGGCTTAAACCATTCACGTTAATACAAGGAAATATAGATGATACTGAGAACTTTCTGGAAAACTGATACCTTCATACCCTTATTTCAGCTATTGTGTAATTTGGCCGAGTGTCAACACTGTAAACCCTTATTTTTTTCTATCACATTACCTTCCTCAAATAGACCACTGATTTTCTTTCAGAAATTATATTTTTTCCATGTATTTCTGTATTTTCTGAACTTGTATTTTTGCTCCCTGAGGACTCTTCACCCTTTTTAATGCCCCTAAAACAATGTCCTAAATGCAGCATGCATTCAACAGATGTGCACTTAAGTGCTACTAGCATGAATCTGAAGAAAGAATTTCTCACATTACCTTGGATTAATCTTGAAGCAAAATGTGATCATTTTTTTCATGCTTCCTTACATAACTGCGTTTTTCCACACTGAATGTTTTTTCATTTTCCTTACTTCTAAAGGTGAGCTGGAATTCTCTTTATTTCTAAATGATTGCACTACAACTTATGTGGAATTCAGGAGCATCTGAAGAACTCAGAAAATCATCTAGGTCAGAGCTTGAGCCCAGATCAGACACCTGGACTCTGTTTAAGTCGTCTATTCCTGGGTTTTCCTTTTTATCTTTTGGATTCTCGATAGAAAAACATTCTAACACTGCCTGCTCTGAAATTTAAGTGGAGAGTAGATTTTTTTTTTTTCCAATCCATACTTGGAAAATACCAAGAGGCTATGGTTAACCCAGGAACAAAAGATGATGATGTCTGGTCTGTGACAACAGTCCATGAACCCTTTATAGAGGTCTGAGGCTGGGAAGGTCCAATAGGCAGTATATGGCATCACCGCCCTATGTGCATGTCCTTCCTTTTGGGGGCTTTCTGGTTCAAGTCTATGTTAAATGTCAAATTTGATAAGCACAGTAGAAAGTTCATTATGCTCACACCACTGCCAGAATCCATGCCCACAGGGGCAGGACTTAATAGGATCTTCCAGCCCATGTAACTAATCCCATATGTGATCCAGGCAGCATATTTATAGAGGGCTGACATGAGAGGTAGAAATTAAATTTCTTCTGTCTAGATGTTACATATATTGCCAGCCTTTTCTTTAAATTCATGAGGAATAAGCTTTTTAGAAAACCATGATGGTTGCTTCTTTCAAATACTAGTAAGTTCATCAATAATTATTCTGCCCCATTCTTGCTCAGTTAAGCTACCAATGATGATCTGGAGTGTTCTGTTAAAATAAGAATATGGAACTATTTTCTGGTCTTGGTAAGTTTTTAAACAAAAGAGTGATTTCCATGTCTAAATTATCTAGGGATTATAATTCATCTGGCATTATTTAAACATCTTTAAAATAGACTTTTCTACCTATATAAGTTTGTTTTCCCACCAGTCTGTTCTAAGTGAGGTATATCAGCAGCCCCAAGGCTTGACCTTGGATCTACAATTAGCTGGCTCTGTGCATTTGGATCGTTTACTTAACCTTTCTCAGCTTCACTGACTTCATTTCAAAATCGAAATAATATTGGTACTTACTCATAGGATTGTTGCATTAAATACAATAAAACACAGGAAAGAACATTGCCTAGGTCACGGGAGGCTTTAACAATAAATGCTGGTGATTATTAGAAGGCCCGTTTCGTTTGATAAGGAGCCCGATAAATTTAGGGTTTCTAATGCTGAAATTTGGTATAAAGACTGACATACTTCTGAAACCAATTCCTTCTGCAGTGAAATCATAAAAAACAAATCATCCCATTTCTCTTGTGAAAAACAAAAATCACTGTACAGGTAAAATTGGGAAAATTTTGAAAAAGAGTATTAATATCAGTAAAATGAGTATATATTCAATTATCTTTTACAAGAATACACAGAATGGTTTTTAAAATGTATTGGGTATATTGACACATTTTGGTACATCCTAGGCCAAAAATTAAGACAGTTGTATATGTTATTGTCATATATGAGGTATAATAATTTAAGTTCGAGGACTCATCCTGGAAAAAGTGCTACATACCTCATTGCTGAATATCACTACGGTCACCTTCCAAGTACTCCCCTTGGGAAGCTATGCAAGGATGCCAGCGCCTAGTCTACCCTTCAAAGCAATTTTGGAACTCTTTTTCTAGAATGACGTTCAGAGCTGTAGTCGTATTACCCTTGATGTCCTGAATGTCATCAAAATGTCTTCCTTTCGATATTTCCTTTATCTTCGAGTAAAGAAAGAAGTCACTGGGAGCCAGATCAGGTGAGTAGGGAAGGTGTTCCAATAGTTGTTTATTAGCTAAAAACTCCCTCACAGACAGTGCTGTGTGAGCTGGTGCGTTGTTGTCATGCAAGAGCCATGAATTGTTGGTGAAAAGTTCAGGTCGTCTAACTTTTTCATGCAGCCTTTTCAGCACTTCCAAATAGTAAACTTGGTTAACTGTTTGTCCAGTTGGTACAAATTCATAATGAATAATCCCTCTGATATCAAAAAAAGGTTAGCAACCTCATTGCAACAAGTTCTTGAACCTAATTGTCAGACCTCGTATACTGCATACAGCACTATCAAAACCAGAATGAATTGTTCAAATGCATTAGAGTCAACCTATATTTCGACTGAGAGTCAGTGCACAAATAGGTTTAGCACATACGTGACAATAGTCCTTTCCCGAAGAGCCCTCCAACTTTTTTAAAAAGACTTTTTCTTTCAGCCACAATCTGTTTCTGTCTTCATTTGTTGTAGCAATTTCAGCCTCTATTCGAAATCAGACTTTTGTGCTCATAGACGTGCACTGTGGTAGATAATAGTTTCCCAATGAAGCATGCTTCTTCCTGGCCAGCAAAAACACTGGGCTTGGTTTTTTACAAAGAGTTTCACATCACACATATGAGATGTTGGCAGCGAACTGTCAGACAACATTTCCTGCTATTAATCTGCTAAGGATTCAGGTCACTAAGCCAATTCAAGCAAAATGAGTGCAGAAAAGGAAGCCAAAGAAAGAGGAATGTTTGAAAGAGAGACAAACTTCCATCGTGTAAAATAACCATAGTACCTAATTCTGAGTGACATGAAACTTTGAAAGTTTTTTTCTTGTGACAGGAAGTAACTTAATCTCTTTTGTAAGGCAATTCTCAAAAAAAAAAAAAGGAAAGCCAAATTGTGATTTGAACAAATTCATTTGTTCAAATAAAGAGCTGTAGGCATTGAAAATATTGACAGCAAATATAAGACTTTTAATAATATCAATTTAATAACTATGAATTTGCCCTACTGTCACTTTTCTAATCTATAACGCACTGATCAAAACGATGTAAGGATAATATTGTCATTCCTTAAAAAGTATGTACTAATTGAACCTGTGTCCTTTTCATCAAGTCTTTTAATCTATTAATAGGGTAAGGCCGTGAGTAAGCAGGAAGAGGGTTATTATATAAACTACCCACATATAAACTACCTACATGATACCAAACCGTAATTAGTTAACCCTTGAACATGGGGGCTAGGGGTGCCAACCTCCCTGCACAAAAATTCGTGTTTAACTTGACTTTTTCAAAACTTAACTTCTGATAGTCTACTGTTGACCAGAAGCCTTACTAATAACATAAAGTGCTGAATAACACATATTTTGTATGACATATGTATTGTATGTTGTATTCTTACAATAAAGTAAGCTAGAGAAAAGTTATTAAGAAAATCATAAGGAAAATACATTTACAGTATTTACTGAAAAACATTCACGCATAAATGGACACGCAGTTTAAACCCGTGTTGTTCAAGGGTCAACTGTATATCATTTTACCAGTTAATACAAGATTTTACATTAAAATGATCTTATATTCTATGTTTAGATATATAACAAAATATAAATGAACCGTATAAAATAGGATAGGTGATCCTTTGATCAGTCTTGTCTTCATTTGAGCATATTATATTTGGATTAGAATTTAAAAGCCATAGATGGGGGGAAAAGCCTTTTCAATCACTAAGTATTTTGATTCTATATACATTTTCTTCAAGTTTTTCTGACACATTTGATACTCCATATGTACCAGTCTGGGCTACCGCTGAATCTGCACTCAAAGGTCGGTATTGTTTTCTGACACCATTTTATCAGGGGCATCCTGGTTTAATACTGCCTGAGCTCACAATCCTGAAAAGCCAGCACTAATCGTCTTTGCCTGTCAGTATCCACTCCTGTGAGTGGGGGTGGGGAGCAGGCTGTTCATCCCTGCTAAGGAGGGAGGCCTGGTCCTAATTCTAGAACCAGACCAGATAGCCACTGTCTCCTCACGTCAGCAGTTAGGAGAAACTGGAGGGGCTCAAAGTCACTCTCCCTGCAGCAATTCCAAGAGCTCATTTAACTGAATCTAAGATGGCTATTTCTCTAAGTCTTGTGGTTAAAAAAAAAAAATTTTACTTTAAAGCAGGAATAGCATTAGCAAATGGTAGTAAATAACAAGCACCTAAAAACGAAAACAATAAGGCAAACTGAATCAAGAAAACAAATTGCTTTTAGTGTAGGCAGAGTCATTTGCCCTAATAAACAACTCTAACATTCTTTCATTTACAGGACTATTTAAAACACCCTGTTCAAGCAAAAAAGTAAAGTATCATGCACTTATTCAGATTATTCTGCTTTTTCTTGGGCTCACAAGTGAGCCACTATCTTTCCTGGAGCTTACTGTGTTTCCCTGAAAATAAAACCTAGCCGGATAATCAGCTCTAGTGTGTCTTCTGGAGCACAAATTAATATAAAACCCGGTATTATTTGACTATAACATAAGGCCTGGTCTTATAACATAATATAATATAATACCCGGTCTTATTTTACTATGAGACCCAGTGTAATATAATATAATATAATATAATATAATATAATATAATATAATATAATATAATATAATACAATATAATATGGTATGATATAATATAAAATAAAATATAATAATACCAGGTCTTATATTAATTTTTGCTCCAAAAGACACATTAGAGTTGATTGTCCGGATTGGTCTTATTTTCGGGGAAACGGTATCTATGCTCAGGGTTGAAATGGGAGCTTCAGGACTGAGGGATGCGATGATGATCCTCCTTCTTTTAATATTGATCCTATAATCCTACCAATCTCACCTGGTTTAACAAGGACTGCTGGGCAGCAAAATGTCTAGGATCAAGGATGTGTGCTAGGATGTAAAGTGAAATTCTGAGGAGGTCACCCCCAAAATTTTGCAAATTTATTTTAACTTCTGTTTTTACATTAAAAAAGTCCCCCTCCTCCCCCCTCACAAAAAACTCTCAGGGAGACTAAGTCCATGTGGGAAGACCAGTATGTGGTTATCACATCCAGCAGTGAGAGACGCTCTGGAACACAGCCAACATGTGACTATGGTGAGACCCCATCATGGCCTGGAAGGCGCTGCCTGCTTCTTTTCCAGCCTCCCCACCACAGCGCCCCTCCCATCATACAGCCTTCCTTCAACCCCCTGTCCCTCCGAAGGCTTCCTCTTGCCAAATGAAGTCTGTAGGGGTGCTCTTTACACCCTGGAAAGTTCTACCTGCCCGTCCTTCAGATCTCTACTCAAGCACCCCCTCCTCATGATTCCATCCCTGACACCCAGGACTACATCAAATCCCAGAGAACATGTTTTTACAGTTCCTGCATTGCACTTGTCAGGGTGACAATTTTATGTTGGTTCACACTATGATTTGAGTAATGTCAATGTTAGCCTCGCAGGTAAGCAGTTTAAACTCATGATTAGATTCCTAGCACATACCACGGTGCCTGGCAGAGTGGAATTATTATCTTTTTAAATAGGAAAGCAAAGCAAGCAAATAAATGAATCTGAGGTTGATTTCCTGTTTCAAAACTCTTCAAAACCTGTTCTGATCTTTGAAATTTGTTCATGACCAGTTTTTATTTCCATTTTTCTATCATGTGGGTATAATCTGCTCTGGCCAGATCTAGAGTGTTGGATTCCCCCCATCACCACCACCGTTTTTGCAAGAAAACAATATTTTGTTCCCACAAATGAAAGACCTATTAGTTTTGAAACTCTACCTCTAATGTTGCAGGTTAACTTGCTGATAAATTTCTAAAGTTCTCCTCAATGGGCAAGTGGTCCTGAGCTATGGCTGCACTCCATTACTTGCATTTGATACATCCCTCACTTTGGAATAGACAGACAAGGTGGATCATGGTTTTCAAGGACTTCCCTTGGCTACACTACATTAGTGCAGCCTGATCTCTGAGGTTATCAATAGACCCGCATCTTCACACCACCTGCTTAGTAGGTCTGTCTTTTGATGAATGTGGATAGTTTTATATGTAGTAGAGATGTGACCTGGCTTCTTTTCAAAATTTTATTTAAAACCCCTGGATAAGTAGGAAGAATATTCCCTCTCTCCTGTCTAACTACAGGAGAATAGAAAGATAAACATGTGGATAGCATATTGGAAAGTTATATATTACGGGTGTAATTGGTTCCACTACCTAAAAGCCTTTCTAAAACTGAAATCAGTATTTTTGTAGCAGTCACAATATTTAATGGGCTTACAATCCTATAAATGAAATGAACTCATTTATTTATCTAGGCTTATATTTTGCTTTGAGGTTATCTTGAAGGAATTATATTGCTCAAGCTTTAAAGTTTTTCTGAGCTGAAGTCACTGAAGTCATGCTCTGTAAAGTAAGTGTTGGGGTCTGGTCATCCTATTGTCTCTACAGTGGCCTAGCTCCAAAGGTTTGAGGCGTATCTTAACGTCATCCTCGGCGCTGCCATGGCCCACGTCTTTGTGGAAGGAGGGTGACGTGCTCTTTGTAAACATGTTCCCTCACCTCTCCTGAGATATCAAATCATCCCTAGTTCTGCTATTTAAAACTATAATTCCCCACTAAGATGACAACATAAAAAGCTGCACATCTGGAATACTTAACCAGGAACATAATCTCAAACTGACAGATCATTACTTAACACTTATTAAAGGTTTGATTGAGAGAAATAATAATCATTGAGACTTTCCTGATGGCTGTTCATGATCTACTCCCAGAAGAAGCTAGCACAGAGTTTCTCACAAATAACCAGACCTGGAATAAACAGGCTTCTTTTGAACAACTGGGGTATTTTTACTGTGTGGACACTGTGGGTCAAGGTTTGTTCTCAATGCCTGTGAGAGTGCTCAGAACATGAGTTCTGTGGTCTCACCTCATTCCTGGCTTCTTACTGTTTCTCTTGATCCTGTTTTCTACCTACTTATTTATTTCCTCATTATATTCAATGTATTTATGTAAAACACCTTAAATCCCTGTTAGATCATGATGAGATATAAATAATAGAAGCCCCAAGATAAAATAAAATGTATTTTGGAAACAAGTTACATTTACAATTTTGGTGTTTTTTTGCTTTCTTATGAGGACGAATTCTTGAGCACTGTATTCACAAGCGTCAAAAGATGCTCTGCAAGTCATGACACTCTGGAGAGTATTTTTTCTAAAGAAGTAACTGAAGACATTAATTGAAGCATTTTGCTTGTGGTAATCATTTAAAACCATTGATGCGCTTTACAAGCTCAGTGTAATGGCATTTCCTTAAAGAATGTGGTGGTGCTTTCGTGACTTTATGTGCTGTCACCATGGCATTCCGTAAGAATTCCTTCTAGTTTTCCAAACACCAAAATCAGAACCGCTTCCTTGTGCGGGCTGTGCATCTGCACACCATCACTCATTTCCATAAGCAGCAGTGGGGAAAGGGCGGTGCATTCCGCAGTGTAAATAGGACTTAGGGATCGGATTATCGTTCACCCTTATTAGAAAATGACTCTAAATGTTTATGCCACTTAAACACAGCTGTCTGTCACATTGAACAAATTCATTCTCACACAGCATAGATGTCTTGTGTGTTGACAGAAAGAAACCTCCACTGATTGAAGCATTTCCTGAATTAATACCTAATCTAGCCACTTTAATCTGCCATTTGTGGAGACATCCTGGACCTAGATTGCAGGGAACAGTTACTAAGCAACACTAACAATATAGGGAAGTCTTGGCAGGAGAAGCAATAGGAAGACCTAAATTCCATTTATCTAGAAATAAAATATCCTTAATAGTTATCTGACAAGGGAAATAACAAGTTATAAGAAGCTAATGTTATTGATGGAAATGGTATGTGTTCCAACAAAAAGCTCCCACAACTTGGAATCTCTGACCTCTTCTAGAAGAAACAAATAAAGAGCTTAAAGTGCATTGGATGGTCAAGACAACCCACAAAATTGAACAGGGAAAGAATCCTTTGCTTCTCTGCTGTGAAGAGAGCGAACCAAACCAGGCATTCAGCACTGGATGCCCTTCTGCCCTGGACCAGGAGGAAGGGCAGGCCAGGAGTCGGGGACGAGATAGTACCTGAAGGAAGAGCAGGGTATTACCACAGTCCAAACTGGAAAACTGCAGGAGGCTATGCGAAAGGGGTGTATTTTTTCTAATAATTCGCGATAAAAATTTTAAGAAAACATTCTGAATAACACCACTCCTTCACTGTTTAGAGTATAATTATGTTACCTTAAAAATCACAATAATACAGTATGTTAATATACGACTAAATTGCTCAAAGAAATCAGGGTTTAGTCATTCCTTAATTGTGCAGCCATCATGGAAAACAGTATGGAGTTTTCTTTAAAAATTAAGAATACAACTACTGTATGATCTAGCAATCCCTCTTCTAGGTATTTGCCCGAAAAATATAAAAACACTAATTTGAAAAGATACTGGTATCCCTATGTTCACTGCAGCATTATTTACAACAGCCAAAATATGAAAATAATATAAGTGTCCATCAACAGATGACTGGATAAAGATGTGGTACATATACAAAATGAAATATTACTCAGCCATAAAAAGATGAAATACCGTGTTTCCCCGAAAATAAGACCTAGCCGGACAATCAGCTCTAATGCATCTTTTGGAGCAAAAATTAATATAAGACCCGGTCTTATTTTACTATAATGTAAGACTGGGTCTTATATACTATACTATAATACCAGGTAATATAATATATTATAATACTGGGTATAATATAATATCCAGTCTTATAGTAAAATAAGATGGGTCTTATATAAATTTTTGCTCCAAAAGACGCATTAGAGCTGATTGTCCGGCTAGGTCTTATTTTCGGGGAAACACAGTATTGCCATTTGTGACAACATGGATGAACTTTGAGAGATGAATCTAAGTGAAATAAGTCAGATGGAAAAGGACAAAAACCATATTATTTCACTCATGTGGACTATAAGACCAAAAAGTAACAAATGAACAAACAAAACAAAACAAAAACAAACTCACAGATACAGACAACAGAATGGTGGTTACCAGAGGGAAGGTGGTGGGAGGAAGGCGAACTGGGCAAAGAGGGTCAAATACATGGCAACGAAAGGAAACTAGACTTTTGGTGGTAAGCACACAATACAGCACACAGATATCACATTATAATGTTGTACACCTGAAGTTTATATAATGTTATTAACTAATACCTCAATAAATTAAAAAAAAAGAAATGTAATGTTATGGTTCTTATCACTTTGTGCAACTGAAATTCAAAGGGACAAAAGAAAGCAAAAAGCCAAATTAAAGAAATAAAAGGAGAATTGGCAACAAACTGGAGCACAAGAATCAATCACAACGAATGACAACACTTACTTATAAATGGTACCTTATACAGTCTCTGGCTCCCTGTTTCCTGCACACAGCAGTGCAATGCCTTAATGCCATTTAGAAAACAATGCTGGCAATGATTTTCTATGTAGACTCTCTTTGAGTTGTTTGAAGGAGACTCAGTCAACCATAGTTCCTACTGTAATTTCCCCATGGGTCAGACACACGCAGTTCATAAGCTGGGGGTATGGCAAAGAGGGGGTGGGGGTTGGGTGGGGTATGGAAGGACCTGGGGTGGCGTGGGGAGAGATCAGACACAGCACTCCCCACTCCCAAGTTTAAATGTTAGCATTCCCCAGAGCTCTACTATTAGTGCTCTTTTCTTCTTACTCATTCATTGACTATCTGCACAATCTCATTCACGCCCATATTTGAATTAGTGTGAAAGATAATGGCTCCAAACGCTGAATGACACTGCCAATTGCAATGGTAGACTGCTACTTTCATATTCCAGGTACTTGAAATTCAATTGGTTTAACTTATATTCATTATCTTCCCCATAAACTGTTCTTCTTATGTTTTACATCTGTCTATGCAAGTCACTCAATCAAGAAATTTGGAAGTCATTATCACTTACTGTCTCTTATCACTAGCCATATCCTCCCATGCATCCGATTAATCAGGTCCACTCAGATTCATGGTAGTTCTTTAAAATGTATTCTCTCCCCTCTAATCCACTGCCCCTGCCTTAGTTCTGGTCATCAGCATATCTTGCCTGGTTCACTGCAATAGCGTTGACTAGTGTCCCTGTCTTGAGTCTCTTCCTCTTCAATTACTATTTAATAGAAGTATGTTTTAAAAACACAAATGGCCAAAACAGCTTTCCCAAGTAAAACCCCTCAGAAACACCATATCACCTACTGGGAATTCTAAAATGACCCCAATCCCTGGGAACACATAATCCCTGGGACTGCGGACGGAGGGGTTCTTACTCCTGTGATTAGGTTATATTAGCTGGCAGGCTGACCTTAGGATAGGGACATTATCAGGGTGGGCCTGACCTAATCACATGAGCCCTTAAGAGCAGAGTTTTCTCCAGCTGGTAACAAAAGGGGATGTGAGAGAGATTTGAGGGTCGAGGGATCCAAGGTGAGGCAAGTTCTTTGTTACTGAGATGGAAGGCACCTCATGGCAAGGACCCAAGACAGAGTCTGCACCCAACAGTGGTCCCTGGCCAACAGCCAGCAAGACAGTGGGGACCTCAGTCCTACAATCAGGAGGAAATGAACTCTGCCTACAGCCCAAAGGGGTATGAAGGCAGATCTTTCCCTAGTCCAGCCTCCATATGAAGATACAATTGGTGAACAACTTGATCTCTACGTTATGAGATCCAGAGCAGAGG
This sequence comes from Rhinolophus sinicus, assembly GCF_036562045.2. Taxonomy (NCBI): domain Eukaryota; kingdom Metazoa; phylum Chordata; class Mammalia; order Chiroptera; family Rhinolophidae; genus Rhinolophus; species Rhinolophus sinicus. The sequence continues at coordinate 47,368,713 of NC_133758.1, forward strand.
GCCAGCCAAAAAGTGGGAGATGATACATATGTGTTGTTTTAAGTCGCTACATTTATGGTAATTTGTTACACAGCAACAGAAAAGCAATATATCCAAACAATATCCAACCTTGTTCGCACGTCAAACCCATCCTTTCTGATGTGTCCTTGGCCTTTCTTTCCAGCCTCATTTGTTTCATCTGCCTCAGATATTTCTACACTCAATGCTTATTTTTCACACCTCTTTATCTGCCCAAATTCTAAAGAGAATTATGGAAGCATCCCAAGTTTAATTATTCTGGAAATTTAAAACTAAACAAATAAAATATGTGAATGCCACTTGACTTTAGGTTGCCTTAAATACTACTGCAGGGGTAGTTGGCCAACATTTTCCAATAATTAACATCTACTTGCCAAATAGTGATTAGACATGCACTTATTATTTTTAACTAGAACCACTGTTGAGGAATCTTTCCTCCTAAGGAAATTTTCACAGCCAGCTAAAGATCTGTAGTCATGCTTTTTACATCATATCAGCTCTGTATCAAAACCTAGATCCTCAAAGACAAAGAAGAGTACAGGAAACGTACCTCAAATAGCCACTCCCAATTTCTTCAAGCAACAGAAATTCTCTACAATAGTAGAGGACTGTCCCAATATGAAAACAAAGTGAGTTAGGTAGGTTTCAATCTATTTCCTGCTTCCTAGCTGCTTCTGTTGTGTCCCTAGTTATTTTATTAAAACCCAGCACGCCAAAGTACTGCACAGGGAACATAGTCAATAATATTGTAATAACTATGTATGGTGGCAGGTGGGTACTAGACTTATTGGGGGGATCACTTTGCAAATTATATGAATGTCTAACCACTATGCTGTACACCTGAAACTAATATTAATGCTGAATGTCAATTGTAATTGAAAAAATTAAAATTAAAAAAAGTCAGCATGCCACATAACTCCTAATTATTTTTCAGAACACATTCAGGCTTGTTAAACACCTACTGATTTCTGACACAACAGCAATAGAACCTTAGCTGCATCTATTGTCTAATCTCAGCAGGCTGAAGCCGGACTGTGTGAGAAAAAAGCAAATTTCCTGTTTTCCAGATCAGTTTCTCAATCCTAACAATCTTCTAGGGAAATGAGGTTTAAATCTTAAACACAAGCACAGTTACTTCCTGTTTGTATTAAATAAAATCATTCATCATTTCCCAAACTGCGAAATTAATGATTACCTGACGTGAAAACACTGATTCTCTTCTTTCCAGTGGAAAGAAAGAAAGAAAGAAAGAAAGAAAGAAACAAACAAACAAACAAACCGACAAATGGAGAATTAAGATACAAATCTCTCTCTCAGATTTGAGAAATACTTTCCAGTGTCTAACACATTGTTAGGTGACAGGAGCAAATCTCTAAATAGTGTGGGGGCTATCATTCTGTGGTTTTGTTATTTTAGACAATATTTTTAGAGCAATTTTATGTTCACAGTAAAATTAAGGAGAATTTCCCATATGCTCCCCCCACTACACCCATGGCCTCCCCCATTATGAACATACTGCACCAGAGGGGCACGTTTGTCACAACTGAACCTCCACAGACACATCATAATCCTAAGTACATAGTTACATTAGGGTTCACTCTTGGCGGTGTGCATTCTGTGGGTTGGACAAATGCATGATATCCATATCCATCATTACAGTATCACACAGACTAGTTTCACTGCCCTAAAAATTCCTAGTGCTCCCCCTATTAATCCCTCCCTCTTGCTCCCTAAACCCTGGCAACCACTGACCTTTGTACTGTCTCCATAGTTTTGCCTTTTCCAGAATTTCATATAGATGGAATCATATAGACCTTTAGAGTGGCTTCTTTCACTAGTGGTATTTAAGGTTCCTCCATGTATTTTCATGGCTTGATAGATTGTTCCTTTATAATGCTGAGTAATATGCCATTGTCTGGATTGTTAAATTTATTTATCCATTTACGGATAAAAGCAAATCTCTAAACAGCATGAAGGCTATGACGTTTACAGACAAAGCCTAGAAGGATATACTTCATGCTTTATGGGATGGAAGTTCCACAAAGTAAGGGTATCTTTCAAATTTGCTAGCCACAGTCAGTCGACAAGGTCCCTGGCACATGTCAACACTTACCATTCACTGTACCACTCTCAGCAACACAGTGAGTTCTGGGTTACAGAGGAGAAAATTGAGGACGTCAAGGGGTGAATAACTTACAAACAAATGGCAAATCCAAGATGCTACCCAGGCTAGTGCTATCCAGGCTAGTGTAATACTGCCTCCAAATGTTTAATATTCTTAAGCTCAAAGTTCAATTCTTTATACAGACAACTGGGAAAACTTATTCTCCTGTATAACAATCCTCTAGTATGATTTGATTCATAGTATTTCCATAGATATTTAGATATTCAATTGTTAGGGTATCTATACATTGTAAGTTTTATAAACATATTTATAAAAGCCTGGGTGTGCATGTTCTTTTTAATTGAAACACTAAAAGCTGGTTCCAATACTAGATGAATGAATTCAATGTAAAATTAAAGTTGAACATTTCCACCATTCTGTCTTAAGGAACCTTAATATTGCGAGTAGCACAGCATAAGAATAGACAGGGCAAGTTTCTTAGCAGAAGCCCCTAGGCTATTTAAGAAAGTTAAAATTTGCCAAAGCTGAATCTAATTTTTAAATTTAGAATTTTAAAATGGCCCTCTGTTTATTGTAGTGACTTGTATACTAGACATTTTGAAAATATGTCTGATATGGAAACCTTGAGTGAATGATTAAATATACAAAAAATTTAAAACCATGGCAAGAATGATTAACAGTACCTTTGTCATGTATCAATAGCCTCAAATGAAGCTTGCACTGAGAGCTAACTATGCTATTAGCCTTGAAATAAATGCCAAAACTGGTTGCTGTTAATTTATTAATTTATTGTCATTTAATATTAGCCATGACATACATATTAACAAAAAAAAGTAGGAATGGAAGCTATTCAATTTCACTATGTAACATTTTAACAGAGCTTTTCCCTCTCTTTAATTCATCATCATTTTTTTCATCTCCTGCTGAATTATTTTAATTGCTATATCCAAATAGCAAACAAGACTGGACTAAAATACCACTATGACAGATTTTCCCTTCTTCCTCTGGTATAAAAATTAACATGATCATAAGAAAAGTAAAACATGGTGGAGTAGGTAAATGCGGTGCTCACCTCCTCTGAGGACCACATCAATTACAGCTAAGCTACAGAACAACCATCATTGAGAATCGCCTGAAGTCTAGCTGAACCAAAGCCCTAGAACTATGACATACAGAAGAAGACACCTCGAAACTGGTTGGAGAGGCAACATGGAATGAGCTGGTCCCACACCCAGTGGTGTGATCATTAAAAATTGTGAGGGATATCTTGACTCAAGGTCCCCCTCTGGCCCCCAGAGGATTGAGGGTTCCCAGTCCCATACCAGGCTTCCCAGCCCAGGGTTCCAGTGCCTGAGAGAGAAGTTCCCATAACTTCTGGCTGTGAAAACCAGCGGAGATTGTGGCTGAGTGAAATGAAGGGCGGCTGCAGTCCCAGGCGCTCCTCTTAAAGGGTCCATGCATTAAATTACTCACTGACAGACTCACTTGCTCTGAGCTCCAGTGCTGGGGCAGCAGTTCAAAAGGGGCCAGGGACATATGGTGAGGAACTGAATGGTCTAGCTTCAGGGTGAGGGCAGTTTTCTCCCAGAGGGTGAAGCTAGCAGAAGCCAATGTTTCTTTGTTGAGCCCTTCCCCTCCCTGTATGCAGATGTAGGCAGATGTACAACATCTGAGTCTCCATCAAACTAGCTATATCACCTCTTTCTTCTTCCCCACCTTAGTGATTCCTGGAGACCCCACCCCACCCAACTTTTAGGCACACCCAATCTGCTTCCAGTGGCTTTTCCCTACAACCTGTGTTAGATCATGCTGCAGACTTTCCAAAAATCTCTTAAAGGTTCACAAACCCCAAACAAGCAGCATCTGGCTTTGGTATGTGTCCTGTACCTCTGGCTGAGCAGCCCTAAGCTTGGCAGTACCAACAGCTGGCCTCGGTTCACAGATTCGCCTCTCAATGCACCTCCAAGCCCAGAGTGGGCAGCAGCCATCTTCAATTGCCTTGTGGCTCATACCAGGTGGCCCGAGGCAGGGCACAGGCTGCTGCTAAACTGGGCCTGCAGAAGGTCCCCTCCCAGGAGGCCCCAGGGCCGACATGCCTGGTGGGCAACTTTGGACCAAGGACGATACAACCAAGGACAGACTGGGCAGGCACTGGAGCCCTGCTAAAGTGGACCCTGCTCTGTAGGGTCAGCCCTTGCACCGTACCTCCTACACTGTAGTCACAGCCAGTCCTCACAACCAATCAGCTTGAGGGTCAATCCCTTCCACTGACATGGAAACAGTAAACAAGGCTCAAATACAACAGGAGAGAACACACAACCACACAAGAGTCACATCTGGAGCATCCAGCTCTATTAATCAGGGAGACTGTGCGACTGGGCCCCACAGGACACCTACTACATAAGGCCACTCTACTAAGACCAGGAGGCATAGCAGCCTTACCTAATATATAAAAACAACACAGGGAGGCAGTCAAAACAGGGAGACAAAGAAACATGTCCCAGATAAAAGAACAGAACAAAGCTCCAGAAAAAGAACTAAACAAAATGGAGATAAGCAATCTACCAGATGCAGAGTTCAAAATATTGATTATAAGGATGCTCAATGATCTCAGAGAAAACTTCAACAAAGAGATAGGAAACATACAAATGGAGATAGAAAAACATAAAAAAGAACTAGTCAGAAATAAAGAATGCGATACTGAAATGAAGAACACAATAGATGGAATCAACAGTAGATTAGATGAAGCAGAGGATCGAACCAGTGATGTAGAAGATAAGGTAACAGAAAACACCCAATCAGAACAGCAAAAAAAAAAAAAGAATCCAAAAATATGAGGACAGATTAAGGGGCCTCTGGACAACATCAAGCACACCAATATTCACTTCATTGGGTATCAGAAGGAGAAGAGAAACAGCAGAGAACTGAAAACCTATTTGAAGAAATAATGACAGAAAACTTCTCTAACCTGGTGAAGGAAATAAATATAGATGCCAAGGAAGCTCAGAGAGTCCCAAACAGATGAACCCAAAGAGGCCCACACCAAGACACATCATAATTAAAATGTCAAAGGTTAAAGACAAAGAATCTTAAAAACAGCAAGAGAAAAGCAGTTAGTTACCTACAATGGGGCTCCCATAAGACTATCAGCTGATTTCTCAACAGAAACTTTGCAGGCCAGAAGGGATTAGCAGGAAATATTCAACATGATGAAAACTACAAACCTACAACCAAGATTACTCTACCCAGCAAAGCTATCATTTAGAATCCAAGGACAGATAAAGAGCTTCCGAGGCAAGATAAAGCTAAAGGAGTTCATCACCACCAAACTAGAATTACAAGGAATCTTAGAGGGACTTCTTTATGAAGAAAACAAACAAAAAAGATTAAAAATATGAATAATAAAATGGTAATAACTACATATCTATCAATAATTACTTTCAATATAAATGGATTCAATGCTCCAATCAAAAGATAGGGTGGCTGAATGGATAAGAAAACATGACCCTTACATATGCTGCCTATAAGAGTCTCACTTCAGATAGAAAGGCACACACAGACTGAACAAAAACGGAGGGAAAAAGATATTTCATGAAAATGGAAACAAACAAACAAAAACTTAGGTGGCCATACTTACACCAGAAAAAGGAGACTTTAAAACAAAGGCTGTAACAAGAGACAAAGAAGAACCCAGTAATCCTACTGCTGGGTATTTATCCAAAGAAACCCAAAATGTTACTTCAAGGGAACGAATGCAGCATTGTTTTTTAAAGACCAAAATGCAGAGGCAGTCTGGGTGTCAGTCGATGGATGAAAGGATAAAGAGGAGGTGATACATATATACAAAGGAATATTGCTTGGCCATGGATGGGAATGGGTTCTCGCCATCTGCGGCAGCATGGATGGACCTGGAGGGTTTTGTGCTGAGTGGAGGATGTCAGACAGAAAAGACAGAAGCAATGTGATTTTGCTTTTATGTGGAATCTGAAAAACAAAATAAACAAAACAGAAACAAAAGATAGATACAGACAACATTTTGATGGTTGCCAGATGGGAGCGGGGTTGGGAGTAAGTGAAAAAGGGGAAGGAATTAAGAAGTACAAATAGGTTGTTAAGCAGTAGTCATGGGGTTGTAGGGTATAGCATAAGGATTAGTCAATAATATTGTAATAACTCTGTATGGTGTCAGATGGGTACTAGATTTATTGGGGTGACAGAGGGGAGGGAGTTGGGGGCAGGCTGAAAAAGGTGAAGGGATTAATAAGTACAAATTGGTAGTTACATACAGTCATGGAGATGGTAAAGTAAAACATAGAGAATATAGTCAATTATATGGTAATAACTGTGTATAGTGCCAGGTGGGTACTGAACTAGTCAGAGGGATCACTTCTTACATAAATATTTAACTACTATGTTGTACACCTGAAATTTATATAAAATAATATTGAATGTCAAAATAAATAAATCAAGTATTAAAAAAAGAATAGGAAAACCATATAAGGTATTCATAAATGCAGTTTTATATCTCCTTTTACGTTAAAAATATTTTTCAAACTAAGAGCACCATATGCACCTCTCTATTCACCTCTGTGCACACGTCAGTTGACCACTGGGCCATAAGGCAGATGTGCCAACCACATCCTAAAACTAACCACTGCCTGTGTATGTGCCCTTCCTCTTTAGACCAGATGTGCGCATGGGAGAAGGTATGAAACCTGTAAATATTTGACCGTGTCCCTATAATAGGGCCTTCAACATCATACTGCACTCCTGTCTCCCTGAACCTACTTCTATATTTTGTTGGAAACATGTGCGTGCATGCCACACACACATTTTAGGGGACTGACCCTCTGAGCGCTCATGTCTCCAACTCTAAGAACATGTGATTCTACCAGACTTCAACTCTAGTCAAAAAGTGGTCACAGGTGCTGTTCACAGTTCACAGAAGTTAGAGACAAGGCCAAAAAAACTCCTTCCTCTGAAACTGAATGCGACAAAACAAAAAAGTGATATGGAATTCAAGAGACTATCCACCACGTAGACACCTTTCCAGGTTATTACCCATCTACGGAAAGATTTTCTAATCTTGTGACTGAGACTAGTAGCCTGCTTCCTCAACTTCCCTAGGGGCCAAGAGTACTTCCAGGAAAAAGAAAGACATCAATTTAAATGCTAACTAAGGGAAGATGAGCTATAATCTTGTCAATTATAACCTGTCTTTCATGGGGGAAGTGCTGTAATTATGAAATGAACTGCTAATTGATCACAAAAATTGGGGGGAAAAATCACTGTATGGTGAAAATTGTTTCTTTCCGGAAGGGATGGCTAGGATCTCCACTTTATATTAGCCTTTCTGCTTTGAGCTGGACTATATGGTAACTGTAGAACTTGCTTAAAATCATTCTATATTAAAACAAAGAGCTGAGTCAAGCCTTGAACATTGTTCCACACACCACTTGGAAGAGCTTCTGTATTACTGCTCCAGCTATTTTCCTCTTCCTGCTCAAAATAAAAAAAGGTATTGTTTCCAAGTTCTCCTCTTCACATAGTACCTTATTTTATGATAGTATAATCCAGACCAAAGACTTTGTGATCATTTCAGTCTTGAGTGTGTCTACTGCATATGTGCTTCGAGGAGATTTCAAAACCTTTCAGCCACCAAAAGAGGGGAGGGAAGAAGAGAGGAGAAGAAAAAAGAGAAAACAAATAGGAGAGAGAGACTCTGGTGGGCTCACTTCCTTCTCCTTACCCAAAAATGACATACATAGCTACTTACAAAATCTAGAAAAACTGATCAAGTTTGATGTCACAAGCTTACAGAATTATAAATAAAGTAGATATTTGAGAATTTAACTAATATTAAATCATTTGAAAAGCAGACCTTTCTCCTTTTTCTCTTTTCTTCCTATCTCACAAGTCCATGCTGGAGGTAGATACTGTATTTCAGTTTGTTCCTCCTGCTGCTACAAACTTTGGATGCTTTGATGCCACAGTAGAGACCTCTGGAGCAGAGGGCAGGAGAGCTGGGTTTATGCCATTCTCTGCCTTTTCCAGGCCATGTCCTCAGGCACACCACTAATTTCTCTGGGCCTATTTCCTCATCAGTAAAATGAGGGAGGAGACAAAGTTATTTCCAACGTCCCTTCCGGATCTAATATTGTGTGACCCTAAGACATCCCACATCTAAGTATGAAGCCTTTGACTCATTTGATTTTCAGTGCCTGGAACATAACAGGCCCTCAAGAAATACTTTTTATACTAAATCCCCTGCAAAATTAGTAAAACACCTTGGCATCGTCTGCATACAGTATGATGTTAGTTCTTTGAATTGACATTGTTTTAAAAGAATAAAGAATTGTTGTAAAAGAAAAAAGAATATGCATTAAGACAAATAAGTAAAGCTCAAACGATTATCTTACTTATCAAAAAATATTTTAGTGTGTACTATGTGCAAATGATCAAGGTGTTCTAGAAAATACAAAGATTTTAATGAGTTGCCTGGTAGAAACTACACCTTACACAATTTTTGAAGCAGTAAGTAGAGGCCCACTTCTAGGGAAGGGCCTGGAGAAGGTCACTGGTAGCTGACATTCCTGTACTGGGACCACAGGGCTAGCTAAACCTGTGTGAATGGAAGGCTGAGGTCTCCACACAAGGGACTCGCTGATGTACACATCATGCTGCGAAATACTTCCTGGGGAAGGAAATGAGGAATGGCTTGGACTAACGTAGGGAAGAATTTCCTTTGTTCCTGGGGCTAGGGCTGAGTTACAGAGGATGTGAGCTGGGCCCCGGCATGTGGAAGCAGAATGGGTGCCAGGTAGGATGACACTGAGTAGGGACTTGTAGAAGGGTTTGGGCTTGTCACTCCTAAAACAGGTATTCTTGGAGTAATAGGTATTCTTTCCGTTACATGTTCTTTCCCCAAACCTCAAGGTAAGCCTAAACCCAGAGATGTTAAGGGAAATTATTTCTGGAGAAGCAGCCAAGAGAGAGCAGGACCCTCTTCCTGAGATCTGGGAGAGGTATCAGTGGATGACCCACCATCTCATAAGGGTCTGTGGCAATAAAGCCACCAACAGAGTAAAGTAAGTGAAAAGATTTCCTCTAGAACACATGTGAAAACTTTCAGAGACAAAGTTGGAAAGTTTCTAAAGCACGTGAATTTCAAGTAAGTAAACTAGATATAAAACTATAAAGTATAACCTGAAATTTTAATCACGAGGTGGTAAGAACTAGAAAACTTAGATTATTTTTAAAAGTGGAAGATTGCTTCCCTCATGAAACAAGTAAGTAATGAATATCTACAACACAAAAATAAACCGCTGTGTTGTACAAAGTACAAAGATAAGTAAGAAATTATACTCCCGAATAAGACAAAACGCACATGTTGGAGAGCATTTTGCTTGAGAATCCCCTCTGCCTGAACACAGAGCAGGAAAGTTCATGTCACCAAATCAGCAGCAGAAAGTGGTCAGAAAACACAATGGAAATGTGTAGTTGGGGGAACAGTAAGTGAAAAAGCAAACCTAGTGTTTCAGCACCATGATGTTAGAATATGAACATTTGGAAAATGACTCCCGTCAGGCCTTAACACCATGAGACAACTAGGGGGGAGAGGAGGGTAAAAGCAAAAAGAATTCCTCAGTGATTTTTATCTTTCATATAGCATTAATCACCCAATGTGTACAGGCACTCAAGTTTCAAAATTCACTCAGCTTTCAAAGCCCACAGTATGGTGACACACCAGAGGGATTTACTGGTTGCATTTCTTGACATATATCCTCATAATTTTAACCTTAATATGGTTTAGAGGGTTTAATAGACCACGTATACACTCATGATGGGCTATTAGAGTTTATTACTTTAAAAATGAAATCCAGGTAAATAGATTTAACAATTCTATAAAAAGTGTTCGCCTTAATGAGGACAAACTGCAATGCTATGTCAGGTAAACGAGAAGGTGTGTGTTAACAGTCCTTGTAAGTAACAGTTCCTATGGTTGCACCTGAGTCATCACATAAGGAAACCAAGTTAATTAAAACCCTTTCAACCTCGGGAGACCCCAGGGGCATTGATCTTCAAGCAGGAAAGCTGATGCTGCTCGACTGGGCAATTTGGTTATAGCATATGACAGATGGTATATAATGGTAAGACGTTTAGTTGACCAGAGACCTACTGAGAGGTTAAATCAGAATTTACTCAATCACACAGAATCAAAAACTCTGACACTTACGTAGTTGCTGAATGAACAATACTTGTATTGGTTTGGAAAAATATCCTTATTTTTTATAATTAATCATTATTTCTTATTATTCGTGAAAGGCAACAGGTGCTTTAATCAATTTTCTGGATTACGGAATTCTCTTCGCTGTCTGGTCAAGAACTTCCAAAGGGATTGTAAGGTATTCTAATCACGCAACCTATAGAAGTTGGAAAATTCAGACACTGAATTTGTTTTTCGAACCAAATCCCAGTAAGTAGAGTACGTAAAATAGTACAATATATTTGGACATCTAATTGAATCACAGGCAAGACAGCATTTAGAAATTTTTTTAACAGTCCCTTCCTGACCAGTTAGAAGGTGACAAAAGCACATTTAGGACATAATGACATAACTTTCCTTACCCTCTCCGTCCTTAGAAGCATCTCTGGAGGGTATCCAGAAATGCTTGTTGGAGTAAACTCCACTGTTTGTGCTTACTCTGGGATTCTTGGCCATCCTGGAGGGCAGGCAGCTTCTGGACAGGGCCGACCCTGGAGGGCAGACTTTTATTTTGCTGCTACACTTATGTAGCTCTTTAATTTGTCCCAATCTGGATACAAATCTCTCTCTAGTGTGGCTGATTCATTGACGTCTTCCCCTGCAGTGCTACCCTGCGTGAATTTACCTGGGTCTCATTACCACTAAATCTCTCTCACTATTGAATCAGCAGTATGAAAAGACTAGGTAAACTGAGGTCTTACATGCAAGGAGACACATGGCAGGGCCCTTGTGAGGTTCCTCACAAGGAACCTCTGTCCTGCAAGGTAAACCTCTGTCATTTTTCCAGTCATGCTCTAGACTCCTCCAACAATTGGGTATCTTGTGGAGGACAAACCAAACTACACCATAAAATGGCTTAAACATTTTCTATATGCAGCAGCAAACCAGTATTATGAAATATGGACTCAAATTTCAGATCATGTTTTGACTTACTTTCTGAAAACCAAATTAGACTAGATTACAGTGGTGACCAAATAAGAGAAAACATTTCTAATTGGATGGTCATTAGAAAATATGTTGTGTGCTAATTAGTCAGACTTAAATGAGGCCACTGAACATGGAAGCAACGGAACTAAAATAAATGTGATGAGCAAGCACTATTTTCTCTTGCATGTGACTAGAGTATTTTGGTTTATTTTCTCTTTTAAAATTTATGTTCAAGAAAAAAACAACAATGAGAACAAACCGGCTATAGGAACTTTCTTGTGTTCTTTAATGGGAATGGCAGTATTAGTGATTTTGTTGGGCTACCGGAAAATCTGGTAGCATGCAAACATTTCCCAAACACATATATCAAATTACTTGTAATAAGATCTTTTCTTATATTTTACTGTTAATGAGATCGTTTTATATTTTAGATAATCAAGACTAAGGCTTTGAAAAAAATTATTGAGGAAAAAGTCTCTGAAATGGAAAAACATTGACTGCCAGAATGATCTCAGTCTACTGCTAGAAAGAAATTTGAAAAAGCCAGCAAAAGCGGAAGAGGCTTCCATCAAACATTGGGGGGTGTGGGGGGAAGGGCAGGAATCCAAGACTTAGTAAGGTTTCAGTCATTGCTCTTAGAGAGAAGTGCTTTTCTGTGAAGTATCCTGCTTTTCTGGGTTGCTGGGTTTCTCCCACTGCACTCTGCTGGGCAGTGGTAAATGCTACCTTGAGGTTTCCAAAGAAAAGAGAACTGTGCTAAGCTACTTCAAAGTGCATGTGTGCACACGCATGGGGGATCCTTTACAGGCGACTATAAATTCCAATGATAAAGTCATGGCAAAGTTGAGCGTTGTTGATTTTGATGGTGAAGGGGTGAAGGCATTAAATAAGCCATGGGGAAAAACACCTAGGCATAGAGATTTCGTTAAAATGTCTTTTTTGATGCCTTATTAAATGCAACAAAAGTTACACCTGTTATATCTTCTGCATTCTGTTCTAAATTCACCTACAACTAACAGTATGTGCTGGGGTCAGAGACTGGGGAAGCAATTCTGCTTCTTTAATTCAGATTTGTGTGTGTGTGTGTCTCTCTCTTCTCTCCATGAGTCTTAGAGAAGGAAGATATATTAGAAGTTATCTGGTTTGAGGAGCTGTTGGTTTCCATACATACACCTACACTTTCTGCTGGAATCCTAATGGCACAGCATATATCATCACAAAGTTGACAGCAATCATTTAAAACACTCCTTTTCTGTTTTTTGTTTTTTGTTTAATATGACTTCCTATAACTTCTATCTTTCTAACATATAGAAAGTTTTACTTTCTATATGTTAAAAAAAAAATTATGATAGACATTCAATGACCACCTTTTCAAGTAACTGAAATTAGCTACCCTGTCCCTCCAAATCTTATTTTTTTCCATAGTCAACACATCCTGTATCGCTAAGAACTCCTCAGGGGAAAGTTTCTCAGATCACTGACCATCCTGAATAAATTCAAGTCAGAATTCACTGTTCTTATTATTGTATTAAACATCTTCCACTTATTAAGAATATGCTACATCCCAAATAATGTTCAAATAAATAATCAGCTTTAATTTTCTTAATAATGCCTTTTGAAGGCAAGTACTTTCACCCCCATTTTTCTGGTAAGGAAACAGATTCAGAAAGCTTAAGGAACTTGACATCATGGGTTACAAGTGAGCAATTCCATGTTTGCACACCCGTCTGGTGGCTTTGGAGCATTCCTATCACATGGGAATGGAAAAAGACATCACAGATGGGAGCTCTCTAGCACAAGAAACCAGGGGCCCGCCGCCTTCAGGAAACCAAGCACCAAACTTCCACAGAAGCAGCCTGTGACTGCATGAACATGCCCGGCAGACACACGGCACTGCTACTTTGTGTTGAGCTTGTAACTGACTTAAACCCAAAGATGAGGTTCACCCAAACTATATCATTGTCAGACTGCCCCTTGCCCCAAACACATTTCTATTTTGCACTTGATCCTTAAAAGCCGAGTGAAGTTTTATCTCCATTTCTGATAAATGTTGTCTTGCTACTTTGCTTCAGTGTTCCACATTATCCACTTCACAAGAAACCTGGATTCTGACATGCAGGCTGTTTAGTCATTTTTAAAACTCTGGATCACTTTAAAAATACATTTTCTTTTCTTTCTTTTCTTTTTTTTTTTTTGGTGACTTCATCTAAGACTTTGGTGAAAACTTAAAGGAGAGAAAAGACTGAAGGATATTTTCCCTAGGGTAAAGTTTTTCAACCTTTGTTTACCTATTATACTCTGTTACCTCGCCAGCCAAGGTTTACATTGCATAGCTTGTATTTAAAGACAAGGCACTGCGAATATGCTTTTTCAACTAGCATCTGAGCCCCACCACTGATTCACAACCATTTTCCTTCTTCAACCAGCTACAAATAAATCCATTTCACTTTACCACATCCAAATTTCTCCATCCTCTAACGATGTCAGTAGTAAACACATTTCTTTTTCTATTACCAATGTCTGTTGAAAACTGAAAACAGTCTGCTGACAAGGTTTTGTGTCCCAGACTAATGTTAACCTTAAGAATCTGTCAAATTTATAAAAGTACTTAATTATAAAGGCAAACAACATTGTCCTGCCACTCAACATGTTCACAGTGACATTAAAAGTAACACTGAAGTGTATTCAAAGCTAACTAAAAAATAAAAATACTACACTCAAGAACACAGATTATCTATAATGAATTTGAAGCATGAGAAATAAATTAAATTTAGCAAAATGCCTCGGTCGGTCCTATGGCATTTAGTCTCCCCACATGAAACACTATAAACTCTCTTCTAGACTCTAGAAAACTCTGGTAGCTATGACTAGAAGACTGCCAGGTAACCCTCTTTATTCCATTACATAATGTAATCAATAGAAAGACTCTGAAGTTAAGGGAAAAAGATTCTTGACTTAGATCAATTTCTCCAGAAAGTGGATCTACACTGGAAAAACACAATCTCTCTCGAGGTTACAAACGTCCTTTAAAATTCATAATAACCACAGGTAGAAATAGATTATTGTAATCTCCCCATTTCCGGAACAAACATCCAAATAAATAATTGAACACTTTGGGCTAAGAAATTAGCCAAAATCAAAGCCAGGGAAATGCAAGACATGGATCTGTGCATGGCAAACCTTAGGTAGGGTCCTTGGAACATATATTTTACTCCCTGCAGAAACCCACCAATATTTGTCAAGTTATATGTACGATGACGAAAATTCTGTAACTGTATGATAAACTAAATAACTTTTGATCTAGTAATTTACTTTCGAAACATGTATTTTTTCTATATTCTGCAATCTGCAATAATTTAGCAACCCAACCCTATTCCCACCCTTACTGACATCCATGAAATGGATATGAATCTTCAGTTCCAAGGAAAGCACTGAGCACCTGAGTGCATTATGCAAAATATAATAGGAATGACACAGGGGTTGTAGACAGAGAAAGTGGAGATGAATGAATGTGGGACAAGGGAAATCAGGTGAGCTCGGTGCTGGCTGTGTCATGAGGAAAGAGGAACAGAATGTGGAACAACACATAGGCATACACTGCCCATGGTGCATGGGAGTGACGTTCAGCACACCTAGTGGGAGAGCTGAATTGTGTAAGCACGTGGAGGGAGGGCCTGGTGTAGAGGCATGTGTGATGTCCCTATATGAAAAAGGACAGTGGGGGCTGGGCATGGGAGGAATGAGCTCTTTACACGAACGTTCAATCTGAAATTGAATCACCTTGCTGGAAGAACAAGCTGCTCCTCCCAGCTGTGGAGAGCAGATGCCATGGGTGGTGCACACGGAAACCTGCTCCTATGGCTTGAGGTCATGCCCTATGTGTTCTCTCCATGATACTTGGAGAGCTCGCCAATCACCCATGTCCATAGCTACGCACAGTTGTCTTGTTCTCATGTTAGCTTGAGCTTACCAACCATCTTGGACAAAGGTCATTCAACTGCCCCTTCTCTGAGAGGAGTTTTATAGTTTTCTTTACTAAAACACTCCAGCAGCAGTACCTACCACGATGTGCATTTTACAAATTACTCATTCTCCAAGTAAGAAAAGGACATTCACAGTTCAAATTATGTATAGAAATTATGTATAGAGTTATGTATAGAAATGTTCCTATGTATAGGAATTTCCAAGTTTGTACCAATAAACAATTTACTTGGCCATAAATTACTGAAATAGAAAAAATCAAATTCATTTAAATGGTAGCTCATAGCCAGGATATTAATGAAAATTTGATTTTTAAGACCTCCAATTTTTTTCCCTACCATGGAAAGTGTTGGAGATTTTTTTTTTTTTAAAGAAGATCATACTTTTCTTTTGATGGTAACATTTTGGGGACAATATAAAGATTTTTAGTAATTTAATCTCGTTAGAGACTTTGCAAATAATTCTATATTTAGAAACGGCCTGAGTAATTTTCCAGAGTTCTGAAAAAATAAAGAAGCATCTTGCATGTTTTATGGCAACATTTCCCCACTCTCAGTGTCTGGGACAAAAAAGTTTTAAAATATACACCTACCTCCACATCACAGGTATATTCTGATCCATCCAGAAGTATCACTTTGCACTGCATGCTTTTAGGCTTTTTGACAATCTTTAATGGAGATCGAGAGAGTTTACTGTTAAATGACTTCTGAGAAAGTTTATCGTCTTCAAATTGCTGATATTCGAGCTGTTTTAGAACTCCAGCAGCAAATTCCCGTTCCTTGTCAGTGACCTGAGAAGAACAAACAATGAACAGTTTTCATTGCAAGAGAGGAAATAAATATTGCATTGCTCAGGCAATACCAGAACACTTTAGAAACGGGCATTCCTATTCCTAAAGGATGAGACATCTGAATTAGGAAATTAGAAAAGGATATACATACACAGGTACTTATAATGCTAACAGTTTTGGCTAAATAACTTTTGCTGTTTAGATGCACTAATTGGGCCTTATTTCAGTTTGACTCAGGATTCACTTTTGAAGCACTGATACTTCACTGAGCAAAGACGGAAACAAATGGACTCCTAACTTTTAAAAAGGCATTGGCTAGCATAGGTCTTTAAATCATCAAGATATTATCTAATTCACTCTATTTTCTTCATTCACTGGATCTTTCTACATTCCATGACCCATAACCACACCATACACACAAAAGGTATCTTATAAACTGTAAGGCCCAGAGAACTTCAGGTATTAATCTCAGTAATGTCACAACTGTTCAGATATTTGATTTAGTTCTAAGTCAATTCAATGAAGCCAGAAGCACTGAAATTCATCACAAAGTAATCCCGAGTCTGCTTCCCTTCATTGTAATGAGCCAGTATAAGAACAGACCAAATCTCGCCAAAAGCTTTAATCTGCCTTCAAATCATAACAGTTTAGTCCAGGCTAGTGCCACAACTGCAGAGGGTGTCTTATGTAACAATAAAATTCTCCCTGAATCAATCTCCTTGGAAATCTCTCTGTGCACTGTTGTCCAATTTTTTTTACACCCTCTTCCATCTATTAAATGACCACCAAAGGTATTAGTGCAAATTCAACTCATGGGCCAGACTACCGTTCCACTGGCCTGCAAATACCCACTGATAGGCTAAAGAAAAACATGCTCCCAAATTCAGTTTAGGCCTCTTAAATAAACATTAAATTTCCTCTCTCATGAACATACCATCATCTTGGTAGCTAAATTACATGGGCTTGAGAGTAAAGAAAGTGTTGGCAGCTTATCATTTCAACATTCTTATTAGCCTCTACAATTTCACCCTAATATAATCACAAAATTACTTTTTGATACATTTATTTTGGATTTTAGACATAGATATCTGCTTTTATGATGGCATTTTCTATCTTGTTGTCCATCCAGAAGATTACAAATACAGTTCTTTCTTCCACAAACTTGCCCAGGAGTTCAAGGCAAAGTCTTGAGAAGTTCTTAAAAATAAAAAGACACTGATTTGCTGAGCAGAGAAACCAACAAAAAAACTGAATAACCAACTTCAAAGGCCATAGTAGTTGAGAAGGCAAGCCTCAAGTAAAACAAAAGAAAACCTTCTCTGGCAACTTGGACTCACTTTTTTTTTCACTGTAGTCTTTCTATATGAAAGCATTAAAATAGTGTAAAAAGTAAAAAAACATCTAAGATGTTTTGGCCATAAGATAGTAATTTGTTAACACTGAAATTTTATATCAACAACCATAACATACATTTAAGTACTTTATAATTCACATAAGACTTATGTACTTTTAGTTCACATTTTCCTTTTTTTTTAAATTTATTGGGGTGACAACTGTTAGTAAAATTACATAGATTTTGGGTGTACAATTCTGTATTACATCATCTATAAATCCCATTGTGTGTTCACCACCCAGAGTCAGTTCTCCTTCCATCACCAAATATTTGATCCCCCTTACCCTCATCTCCCACCCCCCACCCCCTTACCCTCTGGTAACCACTAAACTATTGTCTGTGTCTATGAGTTGTTGTTTCTCATTTGTTTGCCTTGTTCTTTTGTTGTTTTTGGTTTATATACCACATATCAGTGAAATCACATGGTTCTCTGCTTTTTCTGTCTCACTTATTTCACTTAGCATTATAATCTCAAGATCCATCCATGTTGTCACAAATGTTCCTATATCATCTTTTCTTACCGCCGAATAGTATTCCATTGTGTATATATACCACAACTTCTTTATCCATTCATCTATCGAAGGACATTTTGGTTGTTTCCATGTCTTGGCCACCGTAAATAAAGCTGCAATGAACATTGGAGCACATGTGTCTTTATGGATAAATGTTTTCAGATTTTTTGGGTAGGAAGCCAGGAGAGGGATTGCTGGGTCATACGGTAATTCTATTCATAATTTTTTGTATTGATATGCAGATAAAAATTTTTGCATCTGTATTCATCAGAGATATTGGTCCGCAGTTCTCTTTTTGTGTGTTGTCCTTACCAGGTTTTGGTATCAGGGTAATGTTGGCCTCATAAAATGAGTTAGGGAGTACTGTCTCTTCTTTAATTTTTTGGAAGAGTTGGAGCAGGATTGGTATTAGATCCTCTTTGAAGGTTTGGTAGAATTCACTACTGAAGCCATCTGGTCCCAGACTTTTGCTTTTGGGAAGGTTTTGGATGACTGATTCTATTTCGTTACTGGAGATCGGTCTGTTTAGATTTTCCAGTTCTTCATGGTTCAGCCTTGGAAGGCTATATGTTTCTAGGAACTTGTCCATTTCTTCTAGGTTATTGAATTTGGTGGCATATAGTCCTTCACAGTATTCTTGGATGATCCTTTGTGTTTCTGTGGCATCTGTGATAACTTTCCCTTTTTCATTTCTGATTTTGTTTATTAGTGTCTTCTCTCTTTTTATCTTAGTGAGCCTAACCAAGGGTTTGTCAATTTTGTTAACCTTTTCAAAGAACCAGCTCTTCGTCACATTAATTTTTCTATTGTCTCTTTGTTCTGTATTTCATTTAGTTCTGCTCTCATTTTTATTATTTCCTTTCTTCTGCTGACCTTGGGTTTCATTTGTTCTTTTTCTAGTTCTTTAAGGTATAACGTGAGGTTATTTATTTGGGATTTTTCTTGTTTCTTGAGATAGGCCTGTAATGATATAAATTTCCCTCTTAAAATTGCTTTAGCTGTATCCCAAAAATTTTGGTAGGATGTATTTTCATTGTCATTTGTTTCTATGTATCTTTTGATCTCTCCTCTAATTTCTTCTTTGACCCGGTCGTTCTTTAAAAGTATGTTGTTTAATCTCCATGTATTTGTGTTTTTTCCTGCTTTCTTTTTGCAGTTGATATCCAATTTCAAAGCCTTGCGATCAGAGAATATGTAATTTACATTTTCATTTCACAGGCAAAATCAACAAAAGCTACATTTTTTTTTTTAATTTTACCTGGAGTCAACTTTTCTATGTAATAGGAAGGTGAAATTTCATTTTTCCTCTACTACACTAAAAATATCTGTATGAGAATAAGCTTTCTGGGTTACTTCTGTGTCAATTCCATAGTCATCATAAATCACCATTATTCAAAGGGAGGCTTCCTCTCCTTAACACTTGAAACATAACTACATCATTGAGGCTCTTAAGCACATTTTGTTTATTTTTTTCTTTTTTTAATTAAAATTTTTTTTTTCAATTACAGTTGACATTCAATATTATTTTATATTAGTCTCAGCTATACAGCATAGTGATTAGAAATTTATGTAATTTACAAGTGATCCCCTGATAAGTCTAGTACCCATCTGGCATGATACATAGTTATTATATTATTTTTCACTATATTCCCTATTCTTTACTTTACATCCCCCATCTTAAGCACACTGAAAAAACTTTAACAGCTCTAGAAGAGCAGATCAAGTACCTCAAATGAAAAGTCAATTATAGACATACAATGCACTACAATTTTAAAATATCAGTATCAACCATTTTAGCAAACCTTCTATTTCATTTAATCCTCACGACAGCTCTGGGAGGTAGGTATTATTACCCTCATGTGTACATGAGGAGAACGCGGCACAAGGCACAATCTTAACAGACTTTCTCAAGGTCATAAAACTAGTAACCTGGAATTCAAATCCAGCCAAAAGCCATGTTTTAATCATTGCTAACTACCAAAATGTGCTTAGTTTCACTTCCAACTTAACTGGGCTTCCAGTATGAATCCAAGAATTTCGGAGTGGACAGATCTTAGAAAATGATCTCTTCCAATCTCTTCATTTGTAAATGAGGAAGCCGAGGACCAGAGGACTTAAATGAGTTCTCCAGGCTACTAATAACTAAGGGAAGAGACAGGACTAACTTAGAGTCTCTTGACTTTGCAACAAGTCATCTTTCCTTCTAAGGGCTCAGTATCTGTCATTTCTCTCATTTTGTTTCAAACAACTGACGACGGAAGAGAAAGTATATTTAAATCATGTCTGGGTATAGAAACTCTTCCTTCTCTATAATTATTCCCTGCTTTTCATTTTTATTTCATTTCAGAGTTAAGAGGGAAGCATCGAGAAAAGCCAGTCCAGCAATAGTAAATTTCTAAAGATTTAAAAACAAACACTATCACCCACCACCACTCATTCACAAAAATAAAAGGTAAAGGAACAACACCATGATGAAGAGAACTGCTCCTTAGATTGTGTTTAACAAGTTGGAAGGCTGACCCCTAGTTCCCCATCACAAAACATCTTAGATCTGACAAAGCATTTATTTATAAAGTGTGAAAATCAATGTTATCCTTAATACTATTTAAAAGCAGAATACTATGGGAAAAGAAATAATCAGGTTGTAAACATACACTGAAGTTTAATATTATAAAGAATTTTACTAACATACTGATTTCATGTCTCTTCTGTTACATGGTCTAGAATTTCTAGCTGGATACATCTATACATCTGACCTATGAAAGGTAAATCATCGGCATGGGACTCCAGATTTCCTTATCACATGTGAGTCAGCACTCTAAAACATGTTGGTTCCAGGTCTGAAGTTTTAAGCCAAAGAAATTCAAACATGGATTCATTCAAGGCCCAAGTGTAAACCATGCTTTACATTTTACATGGAAATTTTTAAAAGATTCACATTACACGTGACAACTGAATAGAGGTGAAAATACACATGTACAAAGGAGTAGGAAAGAGACCAACCTGAAAATCCACTAAGAGTAGCTGGCAACATTAGGGTCAGAGTGGCTCCTGGGAAAAACCAAAATAGCTCTAACCCCTGGGCTTGAAAAAAAATCAGGAGCATAATTAAAGCCATCAGTGTGGTGTCTAGCCTTCCTGTAAATGCAGATAAAACCAATAACCTGCAGTCCAGATTTCAGTGTGAGTTTAAGTGCTTTAATCAAATGAAGGAGTTACCAAGCAAGGTTGTGGAATGTCATTCATTGAAAGCCTTAAAATAATGTAAATTTTCATCTGCCTCCTACCAGAAGGGGCAAAGCAGATGACCCCTCATAGTTCCCTCCAGTGCTAAGAGACCAAGGTCAGATCAGACCCTGCAAAAGCTCAGTAAACATTCTTTAAGTGGTTTTCTGGGTGATGCCAGCAGCAGCTGCAGGGGAGCGGGTGGCAGGGGTCCCAGGGGGCTCACCTCCTTCCTCACGGGGGTGCTGTGAGCCGCTGCGGCTGCGAACTGCTCCAGGGCCTGGCGCTGCTCCTCAGGCCCTGGCTGCGCCCCTGCGAGTCCCTGCGGACCCGCCGCCTCCTGGGGCTCAGCCTCCTGCTCCGGCTTGGATTCCGAGTCTGAGCCAGATTCGGTCGTCATGGTTGATTGTTCTGCAAGCAGAAAAGGGGAAGGTCCCATCACTCGGTGCAATTGCCTTCCCGAGGCAAGAAAACTAGGATGCTACACATGAAAGACTGCAGAGAACCACAGCACAAAATGATGGAGAAACGCTAACAATCAAAGCACAATCCTACTGCATACAACTAATAGACAACTTCTCAAATTTACCAAGGAGATGCGTGCCAATGAATGGTTCAAAATTAACATTTAACTAGAAGTAAAAGTTGATTTGTAAATAATCAGAGGTTTTATTCGTTAGATTTTTGCCAGACGACTGTAAGATGACATTAACTCCATAATAATTACATAACATATATTTAATTTCAGAAAAATGAATTTGCTGGATTAGTTGTATATTTTAATCTCTAGAAAGGATGATCTAATAATGGAAGCGTATATTCTTTCTGATTCCCTTTCTCCTTCCTATCTCTACACAGGGGCCCTGCCCTGACTCTCTCACCCCCTGAATCTCTCCATTCTTGCATGAGCAAATGCCTTTCCTCTTTGATTTCCCATCACTCTGTTATCCCCTTTTGAATTAGCAACCACAACTACATGAGAGGCTTCTCAATGACATGGACTCTGCTCCATACTGGATAAGCACTGGCCATGGCTGCAGGGAAGCTAGGCAGTGCCACCTCGCCCTCCAACATGTTAATTCTCATAGGCTTCTTCCTAGATTCTTTCTATTTCCCTTAAACGTTGAAAGGGAAGTTTCATAAGAAACTTAACACATCTTAATATATAATAATCTGCTCTTACATCCTAAAAAAATACCTTATAAAATATAAATAACCACTGTCTTCTAATTGTTTGGTACCATAGTCAAGACACTTAAATATTTTGTGCCTCCGTTTCTACAACTGCAAAATGAGGGAATTGAACCCGATCATATCTAAAGAATCGATTTTCTGCTGTTACTCCCCCCACACCACCCCTATTTTCATAATAGACATGCAATTTTATTTGAAGCAGTATTTTGCTCTAAGTAGAACCGAGCTTTTTTGCCAGTGGTTACCACGTCATTTAAGTAATTTCTTAACTTAGGTATGTGGGAACTCTCTCAAAAATAGATTGTCATATAATTTCCCTTCCTAATTCTAATTTTATGGTAAAAACATCATGACCAAGGGCTAGTGTAATGCTTAAAGCATATGATACACTTATTACTATATCATAAAATTATGTTAAATAAATAAAACTCCATAGTAAAACCATTTAGTTCCTATTTTCACAATGCTCATTGGAATGTGTTTAATAATTTGAAGAGGGGAACATTACAAATAAATACTAATTTATGCTATAAACTAAATGCTATATCCGTGTTTCTATTTAGGGTTATTTTTTACAATTTTTAGTTATTCTTTCTGTTGAATAAAAGACATATCAACTTGACATATGCTCAGTTGCCCAAAGTGTATGTAAATATCAAGTCCAAATGCAGAGCAAGATAGTAATTCAAATAAAACAATTTTCTTTTTTCCTCTTACATTTTAGATTTTCAAGTAAAACTTGAAAGTAAATATTCTCTTTTGTATGCTTATACTGAGAAGTGATATGAGTCTAGAGAAAAAATAGTGGAGCCTACAATTGAATTCTACCTTTCAGAAGGGGGAAGATTAGTTTTAATAGTTCAATTCACCAAACTCTTATTGAGTATCAAATATATATGAAGCACTGTTTATGGTTTAGAAACAGAGATACATATTATAACCCCCTTCCCCATCCCCAAGGAGCTCATAATCTGTGCCAGAAATACTCTCCCCAGAATCTATTTTCTCCATCTTTCTTTTCATAACTAAACTTTCAGTTTTTGCTGGTATTTCTCAACCTAGTTTGAGACCACAATGAGTTGTGGCCATGTAATTCAGTCTGGACCAAGAGACAACAAAGAAAATGTATTCAATGTTCACATAATCTTTGTAAAGACAAAGCCACTTGCCCTAGATTTCCCTTTCCCATTGGCTGGTGCCGTAGACCCAGTCATGGAGGCCCCGATTTCAGGAGGATGCCAGAGCTGCCGTCTTCAGCCTGGGTCCCTGGATGACCTCAGTGAGCACAGCCCTGCTCTGGACTGTTACATGAGGCAGAAATCAACTTCCTTCTTGTTTGAACCTCAGTATACTAACCCACACCCAATCTAATACACATTCTACAGAGGAAAATAGTACCAAAATACAGTCATACTCTAGTGGTTCCCATCTTACTAAAACAAAGTAGACTTCCCTTGATCTCACATCTTATGTCTGCTATTACAATATTTCTGATTTCTACACATAACTTCTCAAAAAAAAATTTCTGTTGACCCTTACTATTTTCTACTTCCTTACTTCCTCTTTCTCTGCACTGGCTCCTGACTCGATTGGGGTAGATCTTGTGGTCAATGCAACAGACCATCAGCTCTTGTCTGTTCTTGACTCAACTGACCTTTTAGCAGCCCCAACTTGATCATGGGACTTTCCTTGTCAACATGTTTCTGTCCCTTGGAATTCAGAATTTACCACGCTCTGCTTTTCTCCTGTCTCCCAGGGAACTCCTTTTCACTCTCTTTTACAGGCCTACTCCTTATCCAACCTCTAAATGTGGGAAGGTCCTGGAAAACTCCATTCTAGGCCCTCTTCTCTTCTTTCTCTACATTTCTTTTCAGCTTAAAATACCTTTTCCCAGGGTCTTAAATACTTTCTGTAAGTCATTGGCTCGCATATTCATATCTCTCATCCAAACCTCTGTTCTGAGCTGTTAAAACTAGTATCCAGCTGCCCACTTGACATTCCTCACAGGTATCTATTAATTTTTCTCTCCCAAATCTGTTTCTCCCCTCCTCTTCCTCTCCTCAAAAAATGACAATGCCATTCCTTCAAGCCAGAATTCCAGAAGTCAACCCTGACATTGCCCTTTCCATTACGTTATCTAATATAGGAAAGTTTTGCACGCACATGCACATAGGCGCGCGCGCGCACACACACACACACACACACACACACACACACAGAGGGTGCCAAAAAATGTATACACATTTTAAGAAAGGAAACAACTATATTAAAATTACACTGATGGTAACCACTTTGAGCACCTCTTGTAATTGCAGAAGTCAAATGCGACTTGTGTTTATCTTTTGTTATCGGTATATATTGAGTATTACAATACAGTTTTTATATTACATGTAATATATTCTTCCAAAATATAATTCACCCTTGAATAACGTGGGGGTCAGGGGCACCGATCCCCTACCATGGTAAAAAAATCTGCATGTAACTTTTGACTTCCCCAAAACTTACTAATAGCCTACTGTTAACCAGGAGGCTTACTGATACCATGAACAGTCAATTAACACATATTTTGTATAGTATATATATTATATACGGTATTCTTACCTACATAAAGGAAAATATTGTTAAGGAAATCATAAGGAAGAGAAAAATACATTTATAGTACTGTATGTATTTCTCAGTACCGTAAGTTTGTCATCTCTTCACAAAATGAATCATCTCAGTACCTACATCAATATTGTCTTAATGATATAAAAGACTGTAGATATTATACTTATTATTAATACTAGACATCAAGAATGAAAAGATATTGTGAAAAAGAAATTCATATTTACTTACAGATATAACAATTCATGCATTAATAATGAAGCAGTAATATGATTGCTTTGTGGTAGCTTAATGTAATCAGTATGACTGCTTCATGGTAGTAAGGAAAACTCCAAAAAATTCTCCAATATAGTCACTGAAAAAAAATTGCATATAAGTGAACACACGCAGTTCAAACTCGTGTTGTTCAAAAGTCAACCATATATCTTGAATAGGTTCTCTGCCACTAAGCAAGCCACCATTTTTCCCCTGAACACTTTGAATAACCTCCTTTTCCCTAGCATCTCTATTCTAGCCCACCTCTGTTCTGTCTGATCTTCATAAAACATGCATGACATCACTCACTGCCGAAAACGCTTTAAAAGCTTCCCAATGTGCTTGAAGTAAAATCTAAACTCTTTAAAGCCATGGCTTTCAGTGTAAGCCAAGGCCTCAACACCCTATCCATACCCAGCAGCATTGCCTACGCTCCCATCCTATGGTGATCCAACCACATAGTCTCCTTTCAGTTTTTAAACCACATCAAGATTTTCTGCCTCAAGGATTTGCAGACACACTGTTCTCTTTGCTGAGAACATTTTTTCCTCTGCTCTTCACCTGGCCATCTCCTATTCTTCAAGTGTTGTCCCAGAGAGGCCTTCCCTTTTTACATAATTATTCTAATTGGGCCTCACTGTTTTCTTCCTGTAATTCATCAAACTTTATAATTATGCAACCCTCCCATAACCTCCTTCCCTTATATGCAAGGAAAGGAATAATGTGTGTTCATATATCAATATACCAGTACAGGAGTCCCCCCCTTACTTGTGGGGGATACCCAGTGGATGGCTGAAAACGTGGATAGTACCGAACCCTATGTACACTATGTTTTTTCCTACTTATACATACCTATGATAAAGTTGAATTTACAAATTAGGCACAGTCAAAGATTAACAATAATTAATAAAATAGAAAAATTAAAACCAGATACAGTAATAAAAATTATGTGAATGTGATCTCTCAAAATGTCTGATAACTGATCTACTAACCACGACAGCTACTAAGTGACTAACAGGCAGAGACAGTATACAGTGTGGAGATGCTGGACAAAGGAATGAGTCACGTCCCGGGTGAGACGGAGCAAGATGTCATCATACTACTCAGAACAGTGGATAATTTAAAACTTATGAACTGTTTACTTCTGGAATTTTCCATTTAATATTTTTCAGACCATGGCTGACCTCAGGTAATTGAAACCACACAAAGCAAAACCACAGATAAGGGGGGACTACTATATCAACATAATACCTACAACACAGTAGGTATTTCAATAATTATTTGATGGATGACTAAACAATAAAATCATATCTATGCATTTAAAAGTGTAATAACTCTTCTTTACTTATAGTCTTTAACCATTTTAAGATCTTTCTTAAATGGGTAAAGAGTAGCTATTTCTATGTCTTATGAAAAACAGGACTCAATTACAACTTTCAGAACTGAATTTTCACTAAAAGGTAATAGACACTATAGATTTATTCCGTCTAATGACTTTATCATTAGACCAAAGAGTTTTGCAAAAACACAAAAAGAAAATGTTTAGGTGGTTTAAAGAATCTCTATTAAAAATGTAACCAACAAGTCCCTGGATCATAAATTAAAAAAAAAAAAAAAAAACGACAAAAAATCATAAATGACTAGTAAAAAAAAGCATATTTTCAAAGTTGTTTATTTTTTTTTCTAGATAGGACAGTTCTTGCGTATAAATCATATTATTTTTAAAAATTTGCATACCTTCAGTATCTTCCATTTCTATCATATTTAGGATTCTATTATTATGTGTTTCAGCAAATAATGGCTATAACTTAATAATTAGATGTCAAAACTGTTACAGATGCAGAAAACAGAATGGTATCTCAAAATATAAACATTTCAGTTCATTTCACTTTAAAATCTCTATATAATCTTTATAGATATAACACATGAAAATAATCAGCAGCAAACACATTGCCATGCGTGACCCTGAGTGACTAATTTAATTTTTTTAGTCTTCTACTTCCTCTTCCATAAAACAAGGGGTTCAGACTAGAAATTAGTGATGATTTAGTGAGGTAGGTGTGGGGGAAGGGAGTGGTGGGGGAGGCGGTAGTGAAAGGCAGGAAACTTGCAGCGCTGCTTTCTGTTTAAGCCAACAAGTTTGTCACCTCTTTTACCATCTTCTTCCAACTTCCTTACTACTTTTTAAATTTTTTTCAATTACAGTTGACGTTTCCTCACTATTTTATAAAACTGAGTTTTTACACAAATGTAGCTGTAGTATATACGTCTTATATCAATGCACTCTAAACTTAAAAAAGTTGTCAAATATGTGTCAAAATAGGAATCTTTCTAAACATATGACATTAGCCCCTGGGCTCACTATACATGAAACAGAAAGGCAGATTTAGTAAAGAAATATCCCAATTTTGAGTTTCAGTGTTATTATTCTAGTCATGAATCCATTTTGCACCTGCTTTTGTCTTTAATTCTATGACTTGTCCCTAAGGCAGAGAGCCAGCTATACAAAAGGTGAATAAAAATGCAAAATGGATAGAGCCCAGCAAACCATCCATCAGCTATTTAAATAATAAAATAACCTACCATTATTTTCCTCCTATGAATATACCATATAATACTTTATCTGTCATATATCACATAAATCACAGAACCTCAAATAAACTCCCACACCCTTGTCAAATATTTCCTAGGTATATTATTTTTCAATTATATGTATAATATAGTGAATGAAAATCATTTGTTTTTGACTAATTTTAATATAATAAAACTTCCATTTCTGTTGAAAGTAAAGCAATAAACCTTAAAAATGCAAGGCTTTTAAATTCTGGAATCTCACTAGAATCAATATTTAATTCCACATATCTGAAAGGGCATCAGGGTACATTGTACCTATGAGTGAATGCTATTGACGGCCTAGATCAGTAAATTCCAATTTCTAAACTTTTTTTAATAGTTTTCTTCCCTCCCACATGCCAATATAAGGCAAACAATAAACTGCTTTTTAAATGGCAAACAAAATCAGAAGCATTTAAATACAGTACTTCTCACTTTAACTCATTATTTTAATTATTTTACAGTGTACACCTCTAATCTTGTACTCAAATTCCAAAACATTTTTAAAATTAGATTTTCATGATATTTTCATTGCTTTATTTCTTCTTATACTCAATTCCATGCTTTCTTGGAGGACCCTTGCCATTTGAAAGCGCACATTTCCCTCCCTTTCCGACTCACTAAAGATTACCATGTTCCGATGCTCCCTTCTCTTCTCCTGATATTTTCACTTTGTACGAAATGTAGCTGTTTATTATTTCAGTTACTGAAAGTAAACACCATTATTCGCAATCCCAAATAGAAAGCAATACAAAATGTGTATGTTTAGCTTTGGCTTAAACTGGGCCCTTTCTGTATACTAAATTTACTTTATTAATTGTGTTTTGCTTAAGCTAAAAAGATTTAGATGCCTAGAAACTTCAAATTCAAAAAGGTGGGGTAAGGACATTCGTTAAGTATGCTGGGGTGATGGCAAGAGGAGTCCTTTAGTTTTTCAAGAAACATGAACTGTGTTTCATTACGACTCTCTCAGGGATATATTTATTAAACGACTGCCAAAGGAAATGGTAATGAGCTTCAAAGGAGGCATCGTGCAGGTGTAAATGAAATCATATTCACAATTCACTTCACCTATAAAAAATGGTCATTGTCATGCATTTCAGGCTGTGTGCCTTTTCAGCTCTAATGTTTTGTTCCATAGAAACAATAAAAAAGTCCGAGTTTATCCTCATCTCTTCCACTTGTTTCTACAGCATCTCTAAAACCCCCATTTCCTAACTAAATGACTGCTAAATTAGCTTCTCATTCAAAGTTACCTACTTCTCTTGCTGATACGAACATTCAGTGCTTTTTTATTAAAAGACACAAACCTCAGCTAGTGCAAGAAAATGCTTAATATAAATCTGTCACTTAGGTATAAAACAGGATTCCTACAAAATAACAAAGCATTTTATAATTGATAAACTCTTCATACCCTTTACCTCCCTACAGGAGTGTAGGACTACAATGGACCAATTTTATTAAAAAATAAGTTTTTTTTCCTTTTATAATTCAAATATAAATTTATAGGAAAAGAGGGGCTAGTAGACATACATACTCAGCTTAAGTATTTGTAACTACTGAATCCTATCCATCAGTCCACTAAAAACTATCAATTGTAAGCAATCTAAAAGACAGTAACTTCCACTGGCCACTCTACTGGATTCTTCCCATTTGCATTAAAAGAAGAAAAAAAGCCTAGTATCATCCATCCTGAAACAAAACAAAACAGACAAGAAAATAAATCAACCTGTTCTTGGTCTCATGGTCTAATGCTCTACCCTCTACAACCTCCATCTCTACCCCTCCAGTATGGCCCTACCTCTTTACTATTCTTTAGAGCCATGTTCATGGAAAGAATTTTCTCCCCACGCTGTCACCACATCCTCCCTCCTACTAACTCTTTAGAGCACAGTTGACCCTTGAACAACATGGGTTTTAACTGCACAGTTTCACCTATACCCACATTTTTCAACTGACCCACAAAGTTCAAACCCGAGTTGTTTAAGGGTCAATTAACTTTGCGGTCAGGAATCTGCAAAAGCCGGAGGGCCCACTGTAGCTATACAAGGATTTCCGCTGCTGAGCATGGTGGGGCTCCTAACCTCCCCATTGTTCAAGGGTCAAGTGTGCTACTCATTATTCTAGCAAACCTTATTAAGGTTACCAGTAACCTCCCTATAAGCCAATAAATCCTATATGACATCCCTTCTCATCTTCAAATTCTCTGTGTTTTTGACAGGCTCTAGATTTTCCTTCTTTTTCTGGCTACTCATCTCATTTCCATTTGCCTCTTCATAGTCTATTTCTCATATTCTATTTCTAAACTTTGCAGTTCTTTAGGAATCAGTCACATCCTTCAAATCCTTTCTTGGAGGGTGCCTCCATTTTATTTCAAATATAATGACAACTCCAAAATATAGGTTCCTTAATTTGTGACCTCTTTGAGCTTTAGATCCATACACAATATACATATATACAACTCTACGGCTCACCTCTCTTATCTGCATATCTCAGAGGCACCTAAAACTGAACATGCATCCATGTGTACCCCTGATCCCCTGCCATCCTCCCAAACCCTCAGTGTGTTCTACTTCAGTCTTCCCATTTCAGCAGGTGGGCTTCCATCTGTCTAGCTGCTCCAACGTTAGGATCTGGAACCACCTCTCTCCTTACTCCCAACTCAATTCACTTCACATCTGTCAATTTCACCTCTGCAGTTGTATTTAAAGAGAGAAGACAAGAAAGTTCTAAGCAGAGTTTACCAATCAGTTAAGAGAACAGCGTGAAAAATCCAATGCACTTCCTTGTATGGGGGCATTTGGTTGGCTCTGGCTGGAACATGAAGGAGTGCTGAGAGGTGATGAGACCAGCCAGGCAGAAGTCGGGTCCTGCCAGGGGGTCTCATCCTCGTTAAGGAGACTTCATCTCATTACACAGAGACCACGCTGGCAGCCACGAGGAGGACGAACATCAGAAAGGGGCAGCTGGACTTTTCCATTGTTTCAGCTCAAAATTAGACCAAACTAACATACCAAGTAGGCTTTGATGAGGCAGCAGTGGACCAGTTACTCCTCAAAGCACAAAACAGTGGAATTCAGAGCTAGTCATTATAAAATATCTTTGAGAACTTGACAATAAAGAGTTGCGACACTAAGTGTTTGTGACCCACAGCAGGGACAATTCTGATTTTTAAAAAAATAAGCTTTTGGGCCACACTAACTTCAAATCTTATAAACCAATATACCAACCCCTATGGAATTGATTTTTTTAGGATTATAGAAGGAGCAGAAAGCTGCAATATTTATGAAGATGATACAATCATTCAAAAATTACTTTCAAAATGACCATTGCAAACCTGCAACGGATTACGAAGACCTATCGGCATGGAAACAAAGATCTCATAACAGCTTGGCACATCTACAATTCAGTGCTGGGAATTTCAAAAACTAAATGAGACAAACAATAACAAGGCCACAGTCCCCTGCTTAAAGGAACCTGCATTCTGACAGGTTATCCTGAGAAGCAACCCAATTACAGGGCCCAGGCTGGGAGAACTAAGCCCACAGAAGGAGGCTGTCGACAAGTCTGTGGCGGAAGGAAGGGCTTCCGTGGAAATAACCCTCTTTGATGGGAAAAAAATCACTCACCTTCAGTCCCAAGTTAAATGACTAGTTATAATCAGAGACTACTTCAGGAAGATAAAAGGGAAATTGGGGATGAGTAAAAAGCACAGGAGAGGTGCCATGATGGGGCAGGAGGGTGTGAAGCAGCCAGGAGGTTGGGTTCTGACCTCAACTCTACCATATGCTCTGTGACCTCAATGGAATTTGGCTTCCCTTTCTGTTCTAAGATTCTGAAATACTAGGATTCCTGAGAATCTGAGACACTATTGTTTTAACAACATGAAATCTAAGAAAATTTTGTCCTCTAAGAAAAGTGAAGACATATACTCACTGATCTTAATGACTGCCTTCAAGGACATAGAGCAGTAGGGCCGGCAATCACCAGCACTCTAAGTGAAAAGGACAACTTTCTGCTGCACAGGCAGCTGAAGGCATCATTAACTATTTGAGTCTATTAAGGTTTTATTTAATTTATTGAAACAATATCCATAGCATCTGAAAAAGCTGATGGAAACACTCTTAGTTTACTTAATACACTGGCAAAATCCGCTTTATTTACTTTTATTTTTAAGCTGTTAGATTTTTTTTCTTTAAGTTCAAAAATGTTTAGTTAGATCTGTGTGTGAGCAATTAATCAATGTAGTTTGGAAGATAGATAGGTAGATAGACAGATAGGGTGATTGTGATTATGTAAGCATCCACTTATCAAATATGTATTCATATTTCCAAACCTGACCAATGCCAAGTACCAGGGTACGAAATCCCATGTACCTTTGAAATACCAAGAATATTTAGTTGTCTCCATATGCCCCCTAAATACATTTCAATAAACCAAGGAAGCAGCTGGCTCCCCCTCTAGAGGAAGAGGGACTTGTATAAGTGAAGGATATTAATAGAGTTTAGTGACATCTCTAATAGTAGGAGACGCACGGTTCCAGAGGGAGACAAAACTATTTGCAAATTAAATCTGTAGAGTGGCAGAAGAAGCAATTCAGGGTCTATTTTTGGACGCTTGCATTATGATCATTCTGTTAAAAGCAAGGAAGTTCCCAAACTGAGATTCCTGAACTCCAGAGGTTGGGGAAGGAGCCGATGGGTCTGAATTTATTTTGATATTTTAAAGGAAATTGTACATTTGGTAACAACACAGCTGCACGAATTAACCAAGTTCTTTACTTTTGGTTGGACAAAAACACTGGCTAGAAATACTGGCTTTATCTCCTCTTCTTCATTAATATGTTCCCTCAACAAAGATTTCCTGAATAGCTATTCTGAAGCCTGGGGATACATCAGATAAAAATAAATAGGTCTCTGTTCTAGTGGAGCCTCCATTCTGATCAAAGGAGAAAAGGAAATAAAAAGTGTCAGCTACAGAAAGATGTTATTAGATAATCCAGTCTGAAGTAGATGCGTGGCAGCTTGCGTTAGGTGGTTAAGGAGGGCGTCTCCAAGGAGGGGCTATTTAAGCAGACATTCAAATATGAGAAGAATCTGCCATGTGCAGATATAGTGGTTAGGATAACACCTTCCAGGAAGACTAGTCCCGGCCCTAAGGAGGAAATGAGTTTGGTGTAGTCAAGGAGGAAGCTGGGCCCAGGAGGTACAAGATAAAGTAGATGTGAGCTGAGATCACACCCTGTGGGTCTTGGCAAGCCAGTTTATGAGGCTGGATTTTATTTAAAATGCAATGGAGAGTTTTAAAGTGAGGAATGATAGGATCATATTGATGCTTTTAAGAGACAGTTCTGGCTTCTGAGTAAAGGAGCCAGGTGGGAGCAGGGAGAGCTGCTAGTAGGCTATGGCAAAAGTCCAGACAGAAAATGCTGGAATAGAGCAGGAGACGAAACGAAAGAAGAGGTGTCCTTCTAGTGCCATCAAAGCTCTGACTGGAGCTTGGTGGAGCTTGGGGAAATGGACTGATCTACTAGGCAAAATCTTTTACAAATATTAGGTCTCTTATAAACACAGGGGTGATCCCTAGAGGTGAGAAGATTGCGAATAATGCATTCTCCAATAGGCAGAAAGCCTACCAACAAACAAATGTCAAATTTAAACAGTTATCTTCTAGGTGGTACTCGCTCAGTGAAACCATCAGTGAAGCCCACATCATCAAACATCAGTTCTAAAAACATCTCATTCAGATGAGAAGCAATACCTGGCTTTATTGATAAATACTGTATTCTTGTGGTCCGAAGTCACAGCTTCAAACTTCCAAAAGCAGCAAACAAATTAACATGAAAAGCTTTGGTCTTTGATATAGAATGTGTTTCTGGAGTTCATCTGAGAACCTAACTAATGGCTAAATGACCTCTGTACCTAACTGCTTCTTGTGCACATAATGTGGCAAAGAATTTTGGTCTCCCTGAGATTTTAACGTGATTATCACTGAGATGCTGTCATTATCAGGAACTTGACAGGTAAAACTCCTGCTGGCGCTCTTAAAGGGTTTAATTTCCATGTCTCAGTTATCCACACATGAATCCTTTCTTGCCCCGAGTTGGACTTAGAATGAACCACCTCACAAAGAACAAGGAAGTGTTTCCTCACAGCATATCTGCATATTTTCCACGTGGACAAGCATTTTAATGTGTTATTCAATATACAACAGAAATACTTTAAAGAGCTGGTCCTGGGAGAGAAAACTGCCAAATATACATATTTATTTTCAGGAGTTAACATGAATACTTGAATGCAGCTTTTTGATGGCTATGTTTATAGCTGTTCATTTAGTGTTTCTATCATTGAAACAGTTCAGGATTGACTATGACTTCATTTCCCTTAGCCAAAGGCACTCCTGCAGTATTCTTGAGGTTTTAAGCAAAAAATTAAATCAAAATGGAAATTTCAGAGCGCAAATGAAATACCTAAGAGCAGAGTGTTCAGTGTTTATGTCAAACTGAATCCTAGAAAGTGTAAGAGAATAAGCTAAATATAACAACCATTTTCTCCATTTTCTGTTAACCATAAATCACTCTTTCTAAAGAAGAAACTGTCATTATGGCCTCAATGTGTAAATCATAATTCAAACACAGCATTCTCGCTTCTTAACTAAACTCTCCACAAATACTATAAAATACTCCTTATGGTTTCCTAAAAGGAAAGTTCAATTTCTAAAATTAGGATCTTTATGAGTATGGCAGCTGAAAAAATTTCTCATAAACCTTTGGAGCTTTTATTATGATTATTTTTTAACTAACAGGATGTGGTGCTTGACTAAGTAAAGGAAGCTGTCACAGGGGACACACAAATGTGGTGTAAGCATCCTCCTTACGTTTTCTCATATAAGCTCACCCCGGTCACTCTGAAGTGGCAGTTACCCCACAGGACAGATGGGGACAGTAAGGTTAGTGTAGAACTTGCCCAGGAACATATAACAACAAGCACAGAGCCAAGAATGAAAACCGAGTTTCTGCCGCCAATAACAGAGCTCTTTCTTCCACATAAGGTCTGCACTTCAGTATATGAATAAAATCTACTCTTAACCTCTTATTCCTAGTTTAGAACTGGACAAGTTTTCAAAGTTATTATTTTATATGATCACCTATAATTCCATATTTCTCACATGCTACTTTACTCTTCCACTTAACATTAAGTCAAACATTAGTAAATTCAAAGTTCTACAAAATTGTATATTGTTTTAAAGACTATTTCCCCTCCTACTTACTTATCATTAAAAATACACACACAAAACATCACAATACTATAATAGTTTCTTCCTTTATAGAAAGAGGTTTCTAATCTAGTGTGAGCCTTCAGGATTCTTTCCCAGGTTGCCACTTTATTCCTGGGAAGATTAAAAAAGTGATCGTTGCTGCTTCTAGAGAAAATATGAAATGGTACTGACTCTGCTTCTAGCTTCTTAGCAATTTATAACTTTCCACTTATAGTGGCTTTAAGCCTCAAATGGATAAGCCAAAATTTTAATCAGTTCCAAGTTTGAAGGTGTTGGTAGTGGAGGGCCTCAAACTGACAAAAAGCCGGTAACGTATATTTCAATTCATAAATGTCCAACTCCATCGTTTAAAATGTTCAAGAATTCCTTGGCTAAAATCAAAACAGAAGAGAAAAGGAGATAGCATATTTTGTCTGTATTGTTGGCCAATTCTATCTCTGGGAAGAACATATTAGCAAAAAGATATCTTTGGCACCTTAATGCAGGAGCATATTTTTCTATTACCCAACATCTGACTCTGTATCTGTGAGAAGTGAGGTGTGAATCAGAGAGAGCGAATAAATTAAAACAGACTCTGTACAATCATCTTCCACCAAATAAGATCTCTTTGACTCGTTTTGAAACAGGTCTCTCTTCCACAGTACCATTCATTTTAAAAATAGGGCAAAGGTACCACTACAACTTCCAACTTTTGAACCTTAGTAAGGGGCAATTACCCTCTGATATTGGATATCTCCTGGCCAAGAATCTATGATTCGGGTTTCCCTTTATAGGTATCAATACCATAGGTTTGAGGGCAGCTGGAACGGTTAAGAATGGCTGTCTCAAAACAACCTAACAACAAACACTTGTGCTCTAATTCTGTCCAGGAAAATGTTCCATACAACTAGCCAATGAACACACAATAAATGAATGAACAGTTTGTGTTTCCGAGTTTCAGGAATACAAGACAGTACGGCAGATCTCACATATATCTATATCTGAATTTACAGGAACCCTGTAAATTCAGATGAACAGAACACAGATCTGGCCCGTCCATGTTCTGTAACCGCATGCATGTCTCAAGGCTTTACCTCTGTGGTTAGCTCCTGAGAGCACACTTTGTGCAAGCACCCAAAACTAGTCACCAGAAAGACACGTGGTAAGAATGAGAAGAAAACAAAGGGGAAACAGACCTTTCAAGGACCTAGAAGGTAAACTGCCAGTAAATATTTGCATTTTGCCTTATAAAGGAGTTCTAGGTGGCGAGTCCTGAAGACTCACACAGCAAGAATCACGTTTGATCAAGTCAATAAAGAAATATGAAAAAAGGGCTCTTTTATGGAAAGAAAAAGAAAATATATAGGCCAATTCTAGGAATTCTATTATTGTTTCCATTTAATACTTACAAAATCATACAAAGTAACCATTATTGGCAGCCTGTGGTCCTTAAATATATAAATGAATGAATGATTGAATGTATCAGCCTCATTTAACATAAATGTACCCTAAGTCACATGTCTACAATGATATCTTGGGAAATCAGACCCATTGCAGTCTGACCCCTAAACCCCTTGGCTGTTTTGTGGTACACTGAACGGAAATGAATACTAGTTAATAGCTCTCAACTATTCCTCACATAGAATATGCCGACTTTGATCAGTTGTCCTTTTTAATCCTGACATTTTCCTAGGGAATGTCTGTATTCCAAAGCCAAATTAACAGACTTTGGTTTTCCCCACATTTCCATATCATGGATTCTTTGCTACTCCACAATGAATTACTAAGTGTTCATATCTCTTATCACAACTCTTACGGCGAGAGGAAATGGGAACTCCCCTGGCATTCTGGATTCTTCTATGCTTTGGGGTTTTGACAGGCTGTTGAACTTTTTCATCCTTCAATATAAATGAGAGGCTAAATAATTATTCTGTTTTTACTGTAATGCAGCAGCTTTCATCTTGCTGCTAGTAATGGATGAAGACTACAAAGAATGTTCTTAAAAGACCTCACTGGCACACAAATGAGCTGCTTGAGAACAGTGCCTCATCCAGTTCTCTGAAGGTGCTGATAAGAGGATTCTTTACTCCAGGCCTGTTCACTGGGTGCCCATAGCACTGAAAGGTTCCCCAATTGAGCCTCAAATCCTTTGTAATTAAAGCTTTAGGAGATTGGCTCAGCCACCATCTTCCCTCCTGCCTCTCAGATGTGACTCAGTAATGAAAACACAGCCTGAGGTTGGAGCTGCCTTCGGGGGTTGAATTTCCCACACAGTGTACTAAAAATGACTGAACATCTACAGGTGTGATGTTCCATTTATATTTTTTTCTCTAATGGGCAACTAAGCCAATAAACAGCTCTTTCGGTTTTTAAATGCATATATTTCCAGTTCAATGGGGATTAACTTAAAACACTACAGACAAAAATAAAATTTGAAAAAACACTGAAAGGCTGAAAAGCAGTCCATCCTTAAGATGTTTTTATAGATTCTTTATGGTAGAAAAAAAGGTTTAATCACAGCGAAACCTGCTTTACTTCCTATGTTGATAATTTTTTAAATTACTACACTTTTCTCAATGAAATTAGTTTAAAATCCTTTAAATTGTCTATTTAAAATGAAAGCAAAATAAATCTGTCTAGCTGGGAAGCTTTATATGTAGTTAAAGAAGCCACACTAATTCCTTACTTTAAAACCCTTCTGTTCAAAGGGGTCCGCAAACAAGCAGGGCAAAGGGTGTTTGCTCCCCCAAAGCAGATTTGGGCAGAGTCAGGTTGAGAAGCTGAGAAAAGTTGCAATGCAAGGATACAAAAGCAAAACTGAGACCGATGAGAAGAGAGGATGACGTTAGTTCTCATACATTTACCA
Source organism: Rhinolophus sinicus (assembly GCF_036562045.2). Classification (NCBI taxonomy): domain Eukaryota; kingdom Metazoa; phylum Chordata; class Mammalia; order Chiroptera; family Rhinolophidae; genus Rhinolophus; species Rhinolophus sinicus. Next base: position 47,406,739 of record NC_133758.1, read on the forward strand.
GGGGAACTCTCTTTACTGGAAAGCGTCACACAGATTTAGGGCAGAATGAGGGCTTCCTGGACTCCCACTGGTATTTCTGATCTGGAGTAGGGAAAATGAAGAACAGAGGAAGACAGATCAAACTATTCCCTGATAGCAGGGAGATAATGCTTTCTGATGGAAGAGATGGGGTCTCAGCAGAGGCCATATAGTTGGAAAGGGTAGTGCTGACGACTAACCCTGTACAGGGCCATGGAGGATTAAGTTTGAGGTTTTCAACATCCAGACTCACGACGAAAAGATATATGTGACAAACCAAAACAAATCAATAAAATATTTCTACTTAAAGACATATTTATCACTTCTTTAAAATACTTTTAGCTAGGTGACTTTCCTAATTTTTAAACTTAATTTGATTTCAAAAAGAATTCTAATATAATTTAACAATTCTGAAACACGCCTATTTATCTATCCTCCACTAATATAACTTGGTGCCATCATTTAGTGGGTGGAGCAAACCAGTGAAGGTTTAAGGGTTGCAGAGGATGACCCTCAAACCACTTGGATCAGAATCACTGGGGACTCTGGAAAAACTGCATATGGATTCCCCAGACCTACCAGCAGGTGTAGAGAATCTTCAGAGTACAGACGCCTGGGGTCTACCCCTACCAATACAACCAGAATCTCTGGTAGCAGGTCCTAGGAATAGGTAATTTAAATTTAAAAGCTACCCTGGAATTCTAAAACGCAGGCTGGATTGGTAACAGTGGGACAGCATTTCTGCACTTTTAATCAGCACCATGGTGATGCTTTCACGAAAGTTCGCCAACCACTGGCCTACATGGAAATTGTTAACAGTCTTAAAGCTACTGAGTAACTGCATTTAGAGACAGAACTGACAAGTAGACAACAACAGATCATTGACCCTGGTCAAGGCCATCCATTTGTGTTTTATTTTGCTACAAAATCTGCCTACTTTCTGCTTTCTGCATTTCATAAATGTATATGCCATTTTGTTTTGGCTAGTGTATGCAAAATGTATATGCAGTCTATATGTGTTTGCATTTTAGATCTTCCTTTTAAAAATATGTAATACCCATTACAAGTTATATTTCATAATAGATATGTTCTTCTACCCCAGTCATGCTCACTCTTCTTCACAACAGAATGTTAAGTAATAACCGGGGGGAAGAGTAGTATTCACCTATAGTAGTGACGATTGTTACTGAAACGAGGCGGAGCACATCTTCCTTAAAGCTGAGAAAATCTTATCTCCTCTTCTTTCCAGAAGAAGCTCCTCCCTTAAATTGAAATGGGCTTCCACTGAAGAGAGGAAACTTAGAGAGGAAGAGAAAGAGGAGTGAATAGGAAAAGGGGAGAAAATAAAACCCTGCTAATTATAATTCACAGGCTACCTTTGGTTTTTGCCTTAGTGACAACCTCAATCTGGACCCCCAATGCCCTTTCCCAGTGCTTTCAATTCAACTCCACACAAACTGCTGAGCACATTCCCGAGTCGGGGGCTTGGTCCCTAACAGAAGAGGTAACAGATACAGCAAAATCTTATTTTTTTTAAAAAGCCCTCATGACCAAACCTCTTATTTACCCAATCCCGGATGTCAAGAAAACCTGTCAAATCCTTTCTAATAACATCCTTACTCATTCTTTTCACTCTGGCAGCCCTTTTGAGCTTTCTCCTGAGTAGGACGGGAGTGGAGCCAGCAGTGGGTTCAAGTGGATTTTAAGTGCCTTCACCAAATTCAGTTTGTGAACTACAATATCACAACTAAGAACCAGGAACACAGCCTCTTTATAGGTGGGGAAACATTGGTGATGAAAAGAACATAAAATAGTAACAAAATAAGGTCAGAGATTACAACCTACTCTCTATCGTTTTCTACTCGTATTTGTCTCTGGCTGGATTCTTGGCAAGTTTGGGATTGAGAGGTATTTCTTTCTAAGCAATAAAATATTTTCAGTAGTTCCCCTTCCCATCCTTCTCCCCGATACAGCACTAAGGGCAACGGCATGCTGAGCCTTCCTGATTCTCAAGTCTCACTTTTATTCACAAGACAAGCTTCAACAACCAAGACTTACTGAATGGGGTATAGTTTTCCAAAAGCTCGAAAGTGTTGCTCCTGGGTCTAGCCGTTTCCAATCCAACCACTGTCCCCAGGCTTCGAAACTCACCTCTGACACCACCTCCATTCCAGTCTTCTGCAAATTCCCACCCCCAGAAACAGTCCCTGCTGGGCAACCACTGCACTTGTGCACATTCCTGTCATTATTTGTACCTCACTGTATTTATAGTGTGCTTTCCAGGCGGGAATTCCCGCCCATTCTCAGGATTTTTTTTCACATTCCCGTTCCGGAATCCCGAGAAAAGTTGGTCAGGAAATCAGGAAAATCGGCTCCTTGAACCCAGATGGTTGGTAGTATCAGCCGTCACTTTGTGGAAACTATTCATTGTGGAGAACAGAAAACAGTTTATATCTCGGGATTCGGGAAAGGGAAAGCGAAAACAATTCCTGAGAATGGGCGGGAATTCCCGCCGGGAAACCCTAATTTATAGTAATATTGGCTTCGGAGAGTCTCTGCTACCAGACACAAGATTCTTAAAGGCAAGATCAGGTTTTTATTCTCTCTCTACTAGAAGTCTATCTCAAACCTAAGGTGTCTACAAGTGACCAGGGCATCCCCGAGTCTTCCCCACAATGGCCAACGCATCTTTCCAGGGTCTTAGGTCAAAGACAATACAAAACAAACTAACAAAAATTTCCATGCACTCCACGTTAAGAGCCTTCAGTAATCCTGTGGCTCTACCATCCGTAGTACGACCTCTCCACCCCTTCTTCCCTCCACCTGCACCAGTGCCACCCCATTCAGCCCATCATCTTCACTTGCCTGGTTACTCCAGTATCCTCTTAATTGGTCTCCTTCCCTCTGCCCTTGTACTCTCTGTAGTGTTTTCAGCCAGGTTGATCCTTTTGGAATGTAAATCAAATTGCATCACTTCTCCCCTCAAAATCCTTCAGTGATTTCCCATTTCCGGAAGAAGAGTGTTATATACTGCCCAAAAGAATGCTACACGAAGCTCCCCCATCATCTCCTCCTCTCTCACTAAGCCACTCTGGCCAGCCTCCCATCCTCTCCACCATTCCTCTGAAATAGCAGGTCACCCCCATCCAGGGCTTGCTCTTCCTGCCTGGAATGTTCTCCCTCCACCCCACTCATCCCCCCATGTCTTTGCTCAAATTCACCTTCCCAGTGAGGCATTCCCTGTCAAGCCCCTCTACTTCCCATCCTGTTCTCCTGCTCTGTTTTTCTCCGTAACACTTACCACTAATCCAATGCATGAAATATTTCACTTATTTACTTTGCTTTTTATCTGTCTCCTCCCACTGGAGGCTCCAAACCCCATGAGGGCAGGGATTTTTATCTGTTAGTCACTATTGTATCCCCATTGTTTAAAAGTGGCCCAGAGCAGGTACTGCATGAATATTTGTTGAATGTATGGACTCAGCTTTGGGTCTTCAGGCCCTAGAACAGTGAGTATCAGGCACTTAGTAGAACTTATTAGATTATGTTTCCTGAATTAGGACACTCATCTGTCAAATTCCTGAAATGCCATTTTAAACTGTGCTGCCCATTATAGTTAATTTCTAGGCAAAATGGCACTACAATCAACCTGCTTACTGAAATTCCTAGAATCATTTTTCATAGAAGACAGACCAACCTCATGAAAAGAGCTTGGGCACTGATGTCAGACATGGGTTGGAACCACGTGTGCTTGGGCAGTGTGACCTCGTGGATCTCAGATTTCAGGTTCTTCATCTTTAAATGAGCTACCATCTATCTCAGAAAGCTACTGTGAGGACTAGGGATGATTTATATAGAACATCTGGCATGTAGCTCCCCAATAAATTACAGCTATCACTTTTTTTCTTATTGATTTCTCAGAATGTTCTTAAGAAATTGCCCAATGTGAATTATTCTTTAAGAGAATAAGAGATGGAACAAAAGTCCAGATTTAAAAGAAGTCTTGGTCCACTATGGCAGGAAAGCATATCCAGGTCCTTGACCAGAAAAAGCACAGTAGCTGTTATCTCTATGCTGACACCTTGGAAATCAGAGGATTGCAGCCTGATCCTCCAGCCATATCGCAGAATCACAGATGTTTCCTCCACTGGAATGGACTCCTTCAGGGCCTCTCTAGAACAGGGCTGAGACAGCATGAGGGTCTCTAGATCCTCGTCCTTCAAATTGCTGGGACTCACCCTCCTCGACTCCACCTTAAGGATGGGCCCCATATGCATGGTACCTGCAGGGCAGTTTGGGTACTGGGGCTGAATAAGGCCCAGCCACAGCACACTCTAGGCATGGCCAGAATTAAAAGTACTTCTACACTGATATATTGCCCTCTAATTCATGCAGAATGCCCCTGCTCCACATTTGCCTAAAAGAGGAGCACTCCATTCCATGTGAAATCAAAACGGCAAAAGTGTCTATTATCCAGAAAAACACTTTAAAGAATGAGACCCATCCATCCCATGTCGTGACCCTAATGTCCCTTGTAGTCTCCTTTATGATGACTTTCTGCCACGGGTGGATGGATTACTGCTCGTTCAAACTCACAAAAAATTAGAACCACCAAAGGACACAGAAGACATCAGTGTGAGATCCAAAAGGCATCCTATAACCTACCTAGCTTCTTTTCAGCTTTAATAATTTGATAATCGCCTTGTCTCTTTCAAATCAGGGTTAACAATAAAAGCCAAAAGGACATTATTATTTAAAATATGAAAGACATTGATAAGCGCTGTTAATCACTTTTGCCAACTGATAATCTGTCAATGATCTCCTACAAAGTGTTGAAACCTAACAGATTACGTTAAAATTTTAGCTCTGTAACTTACCAGCTTTGTGAATTAAGTTACTCAAACTCTCTGAAGATGAATTTTTATCAATTGGAAAATGCAGATATCTCTTACAATTGTTGAGAAGTAAGTAAAATGATGCACACAGAGTAGCATTTAGTACAGTACAACAGGCATAAGAGGCATTCAATTGAATAGGCCATAATTATTTTTAGACCAGTGGAGCAGTTCCTCTCGTTACTATCTCCTGGCTACATTTACTCCAATATTAGTGAGGGGAAAAAAATGAACATTTTGTTAAAATCCAATGATGATCTGGGCAAAGTTCCGTAAAACTTATGAAACATTATCTCCTCCTTTTGAACTTTATAGACCTTAAAGATTGCTAGTGCTAGGATAATTGTAATTAATAAACCAAATTAAGGGACAGGTTGAACTCTCTCCTTGCTACTCTGTCAGAAAAATCACAGCAGCATCTATCACTTGGTGCACTTGCCATTTCCAGTAACGTGATTACATGAACTCCGCTGAAAAAACTGAGCTTGGGAGATAATTATCTTAGCCCAGGACTCTCTCAGGAGGGAGCTAAGGAAAAAGAGTTCAGACAAAGGTTACATGGAACAATGATGCCCTCAGTTAGCCAGGAAGACAATGAACGGGTATCAAGGAACCACAACTACAAATCATAAGTACTAGAGCCTAATTCTTATCAGATCTTATAAATATTTTGTCTTTGTCATTTAGCTTGCAGGAGCCGTGATTAAAAAAAAAAAAATACTCCACTTTCCAACCTCTGTTCTCCCCCTATGATGGGGAAAAAGAGAACAATTAACTACAATATAATTTTTTATATTAACAGTCTCCACTACAGCAGATGACATACCTCTCACTGAAATAACTTGTTTTTCTGAGACTTGTGCAAAGTATTTGTTTTTACCTTTCTATTTTCTCCACATTCCCCATTCTCCTTCATTCCCCGTCATCAGGTAGGTGCTTCTTACACGTAACAGTAGCTAATAAGAACCACAGCTATTTGATGTATCCAGTTTTGATCAGTCTGATAAGCAACACTCAGACCAGTATAAGCAGAGATGACATATAAACACAAAAAAGCACACTCTGCCTAACAGTAGGAACAAAGATGAAATTAGCGATTTCTTCCAATCAGCCTTGGAATGCTGAGCAGTCTCTCATGCAAGGGTCACAAATGCCAATCTAGAAGAGGCCAGATTTCAGAGTGCAGTCAGACAAACATACTTGAAGATAACAAAAGAGACAATTTTCATAGTAAGAGACCAGCAATGCTGAGAAATTCTTTATAAACATGCAAACTGGTTTGAATTTGCCTGAGAGAATACTGTAATTCTGAGAAGAGAAAATAACCAGAGGACAACTAAGAAGGCCGGCCCCAGTGGCAGAAGAGGGTGGGCTCAGGTTCCCACCTGGCCCAAACCACCTCCTCCTGACCTCCTACCAGTGAGCGTTCATTTCCTCGAGTTGAGGATTGAGTCTTAAAAGACTACACCAAGGCGTCCACTCATGGACACTGCTTAGCTCATCAGAGTCATGGCGGCTGCCTAGGACAGCGGGGATCCGAAGGAAGAAAGTTAACTATGGTAAGAAGAAAAAATGGAGGGAAATTTAAACAAATAAAAACATTAATCTTCCTATTTCATGGTTTGCTACCTTAAAATCACACACATCTAAAAGGAATCGAAAGAGATGAAAAGGTGAAGGGTGCAGGCCTGCAACAGGATACACTTAAACCAGAGGTACTGGCTTCACACACAAAAAATGGAATCAGCCTCACATTGCTCTGTTCACTTTCTTTTCCAAAACTCTTAGAGTAAATTTCTACTAATGGAATTTTTGTTGTTTTGCTATTACTGTGCTTTGTTTCACTGTATAATCATTGTAAACTTTCTCTTCATAATCACCCTGAATTCATAACCATTCACTCATGTAATCTATCACTCAATACACATGCGATATGCTCTGTCCTTAGGGTCTGAGACTCTGATGTCTTGTTTTCAATTTGACCTATTTTTGATTTTTACCATAGAACAATATGTAATGCGTTGTAGTCATTAAAACGGCAAATACATACAAATGAGTCACAGCTGCCCATCAACCTTGACCCAGGTACTCCTAGAACACACACTCACCCCACTCTACAAATTTAGTATTTTAATATGGAAATTGGGGAAGCTGGTATAGCCATATCAGTTTTAAAATAATACTTGAGGGCTTGTACTTCTGAAAAAGAACTCTTTCACACCAGGAAAGTCATTAATGTGATATAACTATATATGCACTATCTATTTTTGTTATAAAACTAGTATTGGGGACCTAGGGCACCCTGCATCTGTAGAATATCAGGTCTACCGAAGGCCCTACGTCATATCATCCAGGGAAAGACATGATTTGACACACTATGCTTAGTGATGATAAGAGGAACCAGAGGTTCCCATTTTCTTCCTTAAAGACCCAGGTGAAGCATCATCCCTTACACAAAACCAAGCTCAGTTCCCAGGCAGCTGGGAGCCCCTCATCTGTGCTCAGGAGCAGTGACCAAATTCTTAAAACACTGGCCACATATTTGTTCAATAAATGTATGCTAAATAAATTTAGTAGTTGTTTTATTTTAAAGTATACCCACCACCCTCAAATTTTACCAGATAAAAATTTTAATTTTTATCAATACTTTTTACTTAAATGCTAGCTCCATTCACCTATTAAAGAAAGGAATAAATGAGGAATAAAAAATACATTGTAGGCATCAATCTCTTAAAAGGAGAGTATTTGAAATAACAGTATTTGTGTGTTGTTCTTTTATTCAAGTGGGCTGTAAGTTATAATTCAGCTCCACAACGAGTCGGCATTCCAGAAGTTCTGGGATACCTGTTACAGTGAAAAGTACCAAGAACCGAGTAATCTATTTTGACTAAAGATATTCGTTCCCAATAAACCCAGAGGCAGACAGTGGATTATCATCCTCTCACTTCTTCATGCCTGTAGTGGATCTTGTGGTAAATTTGATTTGCATTAGGACTTCCACTCTAAGGGAAGGAGGAAAAAACAGAAAGTATGAAATTCAAGTGAATTAATTTGACTTCTCTCCAATGTCGTCTTAGAAAATTTGAGTTGAAGAGATAGATAGTAAAGGACTGTTAAAGGAGCTGAGCCTCACCCTTTCTTTTAATGGATATTTTTATATATATATATATATATATATATATATATATATATATATATATATATCCCCAACATTCCCTTATTTGCAAAGATAATCAAAGGCTCCAATTTTGGGTCCACCCTTCTTTAAAGAGAGGGAACTTGGCTTTTGCCTAGACATATGTTTGATGTTTGTTTTTTTATAATGATGCTAACAAAATCAATATAATTTTTGGTTTATGTAATCTATAGTTCACAATACTAAACTGAAGCTTTTTAGGATTTATTTTTTACATTTACCACATAAAACACTAAGAGTAATTTTCAAAGAGGTGACTCATAATGCTTACTTTTCAAGGACCCTCCACATCCCAACTTTCCAGACTAACACAGAACATTCTCGTAAATTTCTCCTGGGTAGAAATGTACGCCAGGAATAGGGCTGAAAAGACACAGAGGACCATCTTACTAGAGATTAAGAATGTATGAAAATTAATCTGTACCCAAATCATTTATTTCAAAAGGTTTCCTGAATAAAGTAATATTTGAGAATAGCTTTCAATAAGACAAGGAAATCAGAGGGAGTTAGAACTTTCAGGTCAAATCCAGCAACACACACACACACACACACACACACACACAGATTTACAAGAAGTAGAGGGCAATTAGACTGTATTACACTGTCCAGTTGGTTGTGCCTTCAATTAACATAGCACAATGTATTAATGCTGGCAACGTAAGATGAATAAAAAAGGTATCACACTGATATAAGTTCCCCCCTCAAAGACCTCATAGCCTAGAGGGATCACGTACAAGCAAAGAGTTCTAAAACAGAGCTGAGGAATGCCGTGAGATGGGCAAGTCCTGGATGCTCTCCACAAGACTGTGGAGAAGGGACACTCAAGCTAGAGCGAGACGGAGATCAGGAATTCCTTTCAAGCAAAAGTGAAATCTGAGACCCAAAGAAGATAGCAAGGTGAAGAGTATCTGGTTTGGAGTAGGGGGATGAGGATGGTAAGACAGAGGCGGCTACAGGGGCAATCAGGAATCAGATCACAAAGGGAATCAGGAATCAGATCAACGCATATGGGGAGCAACCAAGGACAATTTTGAGATTTTCAGCCTCGGACTGGTAATGTCCAATTGGTATGTTAGTTACATCATGCTTGCTAGAGAGTGGAGAATGGATTAGGGAGAAAGTCTGGGGTTGAAAGTGAGAAAGGAAGACCAGTAAAGAATGTATTATGATGATTCAGGTGACAGATGAGTGCCTGAAGAATTGTCATGTCATGGAAATGCAGAAGACTTTTGGGGGCCAGGAAGAATGGGGAGTTTTAGCTCTCCCCATTATAGGCATCACCTACAACTCCCACTGTAAGCCACCCCCCTCCCCACCCTCACCCCCAAAATAATGTAAGTTAAAAACCGCTGGCTATGCAAATGCAGGTACAAGATAAATCCTCTAGCTCCCCACTTCCAAAGAGCCTAGCTGGCTATGCCCCACCCATATAAAAATGCTGGAGCCACCAGAAAGAGGACAAGAGTGTATTCTACAGAGAGGGGATCCACAAAACATGGCAGGACAAGGGAAACGGCGTCAACAGGGCACCTGCGCATCAGTAAATGGTGTGTGCAGTTCTCTTGGTTGGGGAACTAGAATAGTTAATAGTGCCCTCTCCCCAGAATTTCTGGTTCTCCTCTTTCTAGGCACATAGTAGGATCGCACACCCTTGTCAGTCTGGGCCCCTCAGTTATTACCGTAAAGACCTGCTGCCAAACCACAATGCACATATAGCTCAAGCAATAAGTGAATCTTTCGCTCCTTTAAGCCATAGAGACTCGGGGTTGTTATAGCAGCATAATCTCGTCCATCCTAACCGACTGAGCTGGAGAAAGCTAAATATCTGGTGTATTGAAAGGAGAGGAAACTAGGTATGTTTGTGCTGCATTTGAAGGACAGAGGGAAAAAAAGGGTAGGATGACCAGATTAAATTAGAAAATGGAGACTTTTCATTCAGTTAAGTATTTATGGAGCAGCTCCTCTGTGATTGTCAGGAAACTGCTCACATCATTCACTGGGTCTCCATCGGTTATAGAGACACATTACAACAGAGGGGACAAGAGTAAAAACTCTATATGCAGACTACTTGGGTTCAGTGGGCTCCACGATTAATCAGCTGTGTAATTTTGCATAAATTACCTAACCTCTCTGAGTCTTACTTTAGTAAATAGAGATATTAATCATACTTGCCTATCTCACCAGTTTATGAGGATTAAATGAGATAACACATATAATTTATAGTCTGGCACATATAAGTACATATCAAGTACTCAAACATCATCCATTACTTATCATTTACATTTCAAATTCCTAAACATATTTCAATACGTATGAAATATAGTATCTTAGAATAATGGCTCATCAAAAGTAGAAATTTAAGATAATATTAATGTATGTTCTAACATAAACCTGATGACAAAAATGACACAGCGAAGCTAAAGTTGCATTTTAAATGTGAAATTCACTTCAATAAAAAAAGTAGTAATGACTTTGGTTTGGTTAATACAGAGGCAAAAGCATAATTATAAGGTTACGAAAGTGGAAGAAAATGAGCATTTTCCTCAATATGGCTTGTGTATTAAATTACTACTCTTAATAGCAACGTAGCTGACATCAGCCCTTACGCAATGATTATTTCAGTATGAAGCACTTCTTCCTTCCTGCCCCAACCTAACTGAAACAGAATGCCAGAACATCTGTTAATATAGTACAAGCCTCACCATTAATTATAGTGTGAGGTTCATTTTCCCCTTGCAGGATAAAGCAACAAGAAAAGTTGATATGCATTTGTATATCTGATGCCAGTCACAAGTGGCATATAAGTTTTTGCACTTTTTATAAGAGTAATTTGAAAACCTAACAAAAAATAAGATGTCACATTACAGACATGGTGAAAATAGAGGTTAATAAGTAATAAGACAACTCTTGAAATACAGTTTCTTCCTTCCGTAAGCATTATAGTTCACCTGCAAATAATTATGTTTTTATTTCCAAAGTTGTTATCTCCTTTATAAAAAACAAGTACACAAACCAAGCCTTATTTACATCAGATATTATTAATGTATGTATCCATTTTATTTTTATCAAGGAATATTAAAATATTAATGAAAGTTACAAAGAAACTATATGTCTTCAAATGAGCCTCTCAGACATACGAAAAATGCCAAATCTGAGAAATGTATTTATTCAGAGGAATCATTAACATTTTCTTGTTATTACTTTGGTACTCAAGGGTTATTTTTTTTTAAAACAGAAGGAATATTTCTCACGCCATATGTTTCTGACAAGAAGGTGGGATTTCCTTGGTCCTAGAATCCATTAGTGCAGACAGGGCACAGCTGCACCCATAATATTCTGATATTCCCAATTACAGGTATATAACGTTTATTTCCTAAGCCATTTTTAAATAAACATGCAATGAATGGTCAGATGTTTCAAACACATGATTCTGAACTACAAACAGAATGTATGTGTTCTCTTCCTCACAGTGCTTTTTGAGCCAACATTATTATAGTGATTGACCATCAATTTACTATTACCAACACTAAGTAGAGTGATTTTCACAAGTGTCTAAAGCCAACATATGCTGGACAGGACACTTTATTTTTATTCTGTATGCACTTCGGCTCCCTGGTGCCCAAGGCAGACAGCTGTCATTTACATGCAGGCCTTCTGCTAACACTTTCTGTAATTCCTAAGGGGCTTCCCAGCCTATAATTAGACTTTCCAGCTGCCACAGTATACACTGCTGGGTAGAACTGAGAGATTTTTGCTTTAAAGCATTGCCTAAAAAGTCTTCCTCAGATGGTACTGCTGGAACAACACTGTTTGAAATTCAGCTTAAATAGCAAATATGGATTCTTCAACCGTTTGCCATGAACAGATCTGTTCTACAAGGCGGGAGCTTTGCTTTAAAACGAACTCTGAGCCAACTACATGAGTAGGGAATTGAGATTAAGCATAAAAAATGAGGCAGTGCAAAACAATACTAGAAACTTCTTAATTCAAAGTTGCAGAGAATATGAGTATTGACCCAGTTACAACAGCTCTCTCAGCCTTTTATGTAATTCTCCTTTCCAGGCACCAGCACCAGGATTAACTGAAACGGCACAGCCAGAAGGAGCGAAAAGAGAGCAGGCAAAAATATCACCCCGTTTCAGAATCCTCACGGCCAGCAGTGCCAAAGAAGACAGTGTGCAAGTCAAAGACAGCAGGAAGTCAACAAGAGGAAGCAAGCTTTAAAGTGGAGTAAGTCTTTAAAACAAAGAGAGGTCAGATTTTTGGAAAAATGCAAACACTTTCAAAACACAGAGGACTATCCACCATCCCTCTGATTTGGGCCCAAGTATTCATGCAAACAAACGTACAGAAGCTGATTTTCTCAGCAGAGAAGGACCTGCTGAAATTGCAGACGGAGGCCTGTGCAAAGGGTCATCCTGGACCTCAGGAAGTCATTTCCCAGATTAGAAAAACGACTACTAGAGTGAACTGAAATTCAAGTGCCCGTAAAAAAAATCAGACACTCCAAGAGCTGATAATTGATACAGGGTCCTCAGGAGGGTAAGACACTTGTTACTAACAAACGTTCCAGGTGCTACAGACGCTTCTGGTCTGTGGACCACACTTGGAGCCCAGTCCAGGGGCAGACAGTCATACAATCTATGGGTGTGCTCCTCCCGTGGCAACGACACCTGCCGCAGCTGGAACTGACCATGTTCTTCAACTTGAAAGAACAAGGTAGCAACTAAGGCCAAGCTATTTTGCAGGTTTTTGAAATGCCAAAGTTAAAACAAAATTAAGATACTTTTAAGGAAATAAGGAATGGATGTGAGGACCAGCTCTCCCACCCAACTGAAGGTCCCCCTAATTATGAGGTTGGTGCAAAAGTAATTGCGGTTTAAAAGGTTAAAAATAATTGCAAAACCGCAATTACTTTTGCACCAACCTAATATTTCTTTTATCTCAAGGAAACATTGGGGAATTCTTGTTCCTCTTACCTATTCTATAGACCAGTGAGAGATTTTCCCAAGCCAAAAATCACATGGTTAAGGGGTAACTAATGTGTCCATGCTAGTTCTTAACATTATCAGTGGTTTCCTATGTGAATTTTTCAATGAACTAAAATTTATTCCTTCCAGTACCAAAAATATGTTGATGGAAATAATTGTCAGGGTTCCTTACAGTCCCACAATTCCTTAAACGAAAAATGTTCAACACCTTGAACTTCCAGCATTCCCTTTTTCACAGCGTGTGTCTAGTTTATTGTCCTGCATATCAGTTGGTACAAATTTGAGGAATGCAAACTCTTTTTAAGATGAGCCTACGCAAAACAATTAATAAGACAAATGTGATATTTTCAAAATTCAGCTGTCAACATTTATATATTTACACTACCATATATTTCTATTAACAGAGATAACCAAGAGTTGATCACACAAAATCTGCTGATCAGAATAATTAAAACTAGAGCATAGGAAATTTCTAATTACCAATTAATTATATTCCAAAATCCTACTTGTAAAATGGTCGTGAGAGCCCAAAATCCTGTTTTCCACAAAAATAGTGTCATAAATTATAGTTAAGCTTCAAGGACTGCCTGTAAAAGTCTTAAGCCAGAAAGTATGTGAACAACATTTTACTAGAATCCTATAGCGCATGTGACTCCTTAAGCCCAGCAGGGAAGAGCTGTGGGGGAGGAAGACTGGGGACTGCTCTAAAAACAAGCGTATCAGTTTGTCTGTTTGGTTCATGGCTCTATCACCAAACATTTCAAGCAATCCTTGGCAGAATCAGGCACTCAATATTTCTGAGTAAGTGAATGAACGAACGAACGAACAAGAGGATGCACTGACTACCACCTGAGAGTCTTACAGAAAGAAGGTCTGAACTTCCTTGACATGACCCCACAGGAAGAAATGCTAAACGTGGCGCCAAGGAAAGGAAAGCAGAGAAAGGGACAGGTAAGGGTTGCTCTCAAATAAAATGTTCTTAGAGTAGAAACAGCTTAAGTGCACTTAAAAATTAACCATGACTTTTAAACTACAAAAGTCTCCCTCTCACCTTCCTAGAGCCCCAGTGTGCCTCCACAGAAAACACAGTATCAGGTTTTTTGGGCATCCCCCCCAGAAATGTTCCAGGCATAGTGAAGCACAAATATGTGTACAAACTCCTCCCCTTTAAACAACAGAGAAGCATCTTATACACATGGTTCCACACCATGCTTTTTCCATCAGCAGCACAGGGCATGGTCGCCACCTCCCCCTCTTCAAACACTTTGTCCTTTAAGATTCCTGACACCAGACTCCTGGTATTTCCCCTACCTCCCTGACTGTGATCTGGAGACACTGGACGCCTCAGGGCTCCGTCCTTAGAGCTACTCTCATCTATACCTACACCCAGTCTTTGAAGAGCCTAACCAATCAGGTGGCTCTAGATATTGTCACCATCTTCCCTTTACCTGGGCCATTATACTGAGCTCCTAACTGGTCTCCTTGGCCCTCCTTCCCCCTTCCCCACAGAGTCTATTCTTTCCACATCTTCTAGAGTTCATGTCTTAAAATATAAAGTAAGGTCATGGATTCCTCTGCTCAGAAGTTCCCAATCCTCATCATACTCAGGGAAGCTAACGTCTTACCACATGTGGCCCTATTTCTTCTCTGGCCTCACTTCTTATTACTCTGTCTCTCTCCACTCCAGCCACACTGGTCTTCTTGCTTCTCCTAAGGCCACCTGGCCCATCCCCACTGCACACTCTATATACTACTCCACTAGAATGCTCTTCCCGCAGACCCATGGGCCTTCCATGAGCCCCTGCTGTCATGCAGCAGCCTACCCGTCTGTCCCTCGTACCTGCCCCTAAAGAAAGGAAAGTCTGTGAGACGGACCCTTTCAGGGACTTTGCATCACCTTTGTGCTTACACCGTATGTCTCCCTGTTTTGGCCCCAAAAGATGGCTGGTCAACCAATGACGGGTAAGATTCCTCAAGGGAGGAACAACTTAAGACAGGCACAATCGCATAGGGGCCATCTGGAGAACTCACGGGGTTGATAGAGGTGGGCGCCTTCCCTCGGCTAAGGAGAGCTTCTGCCTTTGTGGCTATATTCCTTCCCACAACCTGCTTGGGAAGAGATTCAATGATGTGATAACATCAGTTCTCCATGTAGTCTTATCAGTAAGTTTCAGTATAAAGGTTTTGTCCCTTGGGGAGGTACATACAACAATTACTAATACATCCTGGGACTTTCGGTTCTGGCTGCCGGTAGGCAAGGGTGATTGGTTTGAATCAGTTTCCAAGTATAATGTATGAAATTCACAGACCATGGAGAAAACAATGTTACTTCCCTTTGTGTACATCAATAAAAGCCACAAGGTGGCCCGACTCGGGGCTCTCAGTGCTTGAGGCATGAGTCCCTTGGCGCTGCTTGCACTCTATTCTTGGCTACTGTCTTTCTTAACCCTGCGCTGCCCTTCTCGCTTCCCACAGCTCTTGTTGTGCAGGACTCGACAAGTCCCTTCAGGGCTCTGCTCAATGCATCTCTTTTCTTAAAGCCTTCCCTAACTGCTCCCTCTGAAATTCCAACCCTTCCTCCTTACTCCTTTTCCGTTTTATTTTGCTCCATAACACTTATCAGACCCCCCACATTCTATATTAAGTTATTGTTTATTTTCTGTTTTTCACTTCTAGAGTAGAATCTTCAGGACAGAAAGGATTTTTATCTGCTTGTTCCCTGCTCTATCTTCAGTTCCCAAAATAATACCTGGCACTCAATGATAAGCAGTCAGTAAATATTTGTTGAATGAACTAATGAATGAGCAACATCTTTTGAATACTATTTCTTAACAGTTCCCTTATTAGATGGACAAAACAATCTCCTTTCATTAAATACTGACTGGCTGTGTGCTATAGGGATGTAAACATTTATGCAATTGGTGCCCACCTGATGGACATTTCAGGTTTTCCCATTCTTTCATTACTTAGAAACAATACTGCAACAAACATCCTTCTACATGGACAGATATTTGCAGAGAAAAAGGAATACCTACTAAAATGAAAAGATTTGAACTTCATCTTTTGATACAAATATCTCAAAAGTTAACAAGAATAAGGAGAAGCTCACTAAAAAGTGTCTGAACCCATTTGTTCACCAAATTAGCAGGCAATCTGCTCAGCAAAGACGTCAGCTTGGACGTGTGTCAAGTGACATCCCGCAGTGAATTATTACAATAAAATTATAGGGTTGATAAGAAAGAAAAATTGCAGGGAAAACGACTCACGCTAAGCTTTGGAGAGAGCAAAACATGACTAAAACAACAACAAATCCTCAACAGTTGTTTTTCAGTGAAAGCACACATCACGCACGTTCCTAGCAGAAGCTGTCCGTGTGACAGTGTTGTGCGTGGCTCCATTCACCGGTACAGAGGCACAAACGCATGTGGATGTCTTCGATAAGACTCTAAAACAGCTCAGAACTTCCAGTAAAGGGAAAACCAACTATGATGAGACTCTTTCCTCTTAGCTCTGTTTGTCAACCTGTCTTACATCTGTTAATCCTGTGCCATGCGGGAAACCCTGCTCGCTGCGCCATTTGTTGTGCAGGGAGGCCTGCAGGTTCTCTGCTCCCGCTCCCCACCCAAGAATGCAGGATATGGTGAGGCCAAAAAGGAACACCCACGGAGCCACAGGTAGGAGAGCCACACCACCATATTCTCACGGGCGGCATCTGCCTCTCTGCAATCCGCTACTGTTAGCTCAGCCACCATCTTCTTGCTAGCCCCCCTATTTTTCTGCCAGCCCAGCCACAGCAGTTACATCAGTGGCCAATGGCTCAATGGCCACAGCTGACGGCCATCCAATCACAGTTGATGGCCATTTACTACCTGAGCCAGCAGCTTTCCACGTGAGGCTGAGAGCCTGGAAACTGCACTCTTGGCTCGGTCCCCGCATCCTGACATGTCCATACCTGTTACTCCAGATGTGTCCATACCATTTCCCATTTTCCTCCATTTCAAAAATTCTGAGGGAAAATAGTTATCGCCTATAAACAAGAATTGCTATACCTCAACAAATGAAGTGGCAAGTATGTTTTAAGAGAAGAGGTTGATTGGTTCCTCTGAACTACTGAATTCTTTCCCAACAGAAGGTGCTGAAGAGAACATGAAGAGACATTTTTCTAAAGAGGACATACAGATGGCAAACAAACACATAAAAAAATGCTCAACCTCACTAATCATTAGAGAAGTGCAAATAAAAACCACAATGAGGTACCACCTCACTGTGGCCAGAATGGCTATCATCAATAAATCAACAAACAACAAGTGCTGGCGCGGATGTGGAATAAAGGGAACCCTCGTGCACTACTGGTGGGATTGCAGATTGGTGCAGCCACTATGGAAATCAGTATGGAGGTATCTCAAAAAATTGAAAATGGAATTACCTTATGACCCAGCAATTCCACTCTTGGGTATCTATCCAGAGAATTCCAAAACACTAACTTGAAAAAAAATCTACGCACCCTTATGTTTATTGCAGCACTATTCACAATAGCCAAGACATGGAAACAACCAAAATGCCCATTGGTAGATGACTGGATTAAGAAACTGTGGTACATTTATACAATGGAGTATTATGCAGCCATAAAGAAGAAATTTTACCATTTGCAACGATATGGATGGACCTAGAGAACGTTATGCTAAGTGAAATAAGTCAGACAGAGAAAGACAAATACCTTATGATTTCACTTATATGTGGAATCTAAAGAATAGAATAAATAAATGAACCAATCAGAAACAGTCTCAGAGACATAGAGGAAAACCTGAGGGTTGCTAGATGGGGTGGGGGCGGGGGGAAAAGGGGGAAGGTGAGGGGATTAGAAAGCACAATCGGTAACCACAAGATTGCTACAGGGATACAAAAGTCAATTTGGGGAATAGAATAAAAAAAGTTGTAAAGATTTTGTAGGGTATCCGATGGACACTTGTCTTATTACAGCATCTACTTCAGGGATGCTGTAGATGCCTGATCACTGCACTGTACACCTTAGCTGAAGCTGAACAATAATGAATGTCAACTACAATTTTATATATATGTATATATATGTGTATATATATGTATATATATGTGTGTGTATATACATGTGTGTATATATTCATGAGAAGCGGAGTATAGCATAAGGAATAGAGACAATGGAAATGTAATGGCTGTGTGAGATGTCAGAGGGGTAGTGGATGCGAGTAGGGGTGTTACCACTTTGTGAGGGCTATAAATGATAAGTGTCTCACTATTACAGTGTTTTGTACACATGAAACTAATATATATATATATATACACATATGCATATACATATACATATACATATACACACACACACACACACACACACACACACACATATAAACAAAAAGATCCCCTGGGTCCTTCAGTGGCTCTGCAGAGCAGTGCTGGGATTGCTGTAAGTTGGAGGACACCTAGTATCTCCTCCTGAGTTACTTAGGACCTCTGTCAGAGGTGACGCTGGGATCGTCTTACTTTCAACTGCAAGGTCCATCCAACACATAGGACAGTCTTTGCTCTTTTTTCCTTTTTAAAAAAAAAAATTTATTTTTCAATTACTGTTGACAACTCAGTATTATTTTATACTAGTTTCAGGTGTACAGCACAGTGGTTAGACATTTATATAATTTACAAAGTGACCTCCCCATTAGTCAAGTACCCACCTGGCTACTAGAGTAATCTAGCTTCCCTTTCTTGTATTTGAAGTAGATTCAGCTCAGTAATCATTGACAGTTTTTCCTTCTAGTACTTTGTTACCCACAGCTTTACACAGTTCAGTTTTCAAGGAAATACTCAAATGATGAATATGATCTGTAATGTAGAGCTCTATACAAATGTTGGTGAATACCAACCAACCCAAATCTAAAATTTCCATGTGGATCAAAGCAAATTCTGCTCAGAATGGGATTGTTCTGTCTTTTAAAGCAAATCCAGGATTTGTCCAGGGCACCCAGCTGCATTTCCTGTTTCACTGTTGGATTTCACAACACACTGACTAATAGCAATTCATGGTAATCAGCAATGTTTCAAAGGGTCAAATGAGAGATGCTTCCAAAGAAATATGATTCAAATCAAGGAGAAAATAAGGCCAAATAAACTAGGTCAGTAGATTTATTTCTGAGTTATATAAGATGGACATGTTTCTGAGTCACAGAATATTAATCTAGACGAGACAATCAAGCTGCCTACCTTGTACAGTGGAAGGCAGCCAGGTCAGGGTAGTTAATCACCTTCCCATAAATTAAAATGTTCCGGTTCGAAAATGCCAAAGCATAATAATGTATCTTCCATATGAATACTATTCTGTTACTAAGGTTACTGCCAATAAAATAAAAAATGAAAGATAAATAATAAATTGTTCCTCCACTTAAAGTATCTTCCAAGAATTTAAACCAAATGTATCCATGATCAAAATGCTATTTAAAGAAGAGTATCTGAAAACTGGTATGTGAGATCTGATTAATAATAAAACAGGTAGTAGCACCTTAAATTAGCTTTTCCCTAACTGTGTCACACAGAATAACACTCTTATTGACATCTATTATTTGGGGGTATAAAATTAGAAAACACTGCACTAACTTTGGTTTTATTTTTCTTCTAGGTAACATCACCCATGCACTCCTTCCTCAAACTATATAAAGCTCAAACTTCCACTCAGCACTTATACTGGGGATGATATCTACCTAACAAAGGTGTAGGCTTAGAGATAACAGAAGATCAGACTACAATAGAATATAAGCTCCATATGGGCAGAGATCTTCCGTGTTTTGTTCACTGCTATGTAGAGAAGTATCTGACACATAATAGGTACTCAATAAATATTTAGTGAATAAGTAAATGAATATAAATGACTGACTCAGCTGGCACTCGAAATATTATTGTGATTAACTTAGTCATAAAATATTGAAACATTGACAATTAGTTTCAACATTAGCCATAAAAATAATCTTATCAACTACAGAAGGTGCCAAAATAAATGTATGCACATTTTAAAGAAAGGAAAAAACTGTATTAAAATTGTAATACTCAATATATACAGATAACAAAACATAAATACAGTCATGTGTATACAGTCTTTTTGGCATCCTCTGTATAATATTAACAGTTAAAAAGTTTAACTTGTAGCAAGAATGCACTTAAACATTATCAAACAATGCACCCTCCAGAGGTTGTTTACAACAAGTAAATGGGTTATTTTTGTGAAATAAACATTTATTCCTTTAATTTCAAATATATGTTTACAGTTAAAGTGTTATAACATAACCAGCATATATATCTGAAGATATAAATAGTGAACCAGATGAAAGAAGGTGTTTGTCACACAAGATTTACTCAATAGACCACCTTTTAAGACTGTATACATTTCATCTTTTTGTACTCAGCTTCAAAAACACATTAAGTGCATTCATAAGCCTCTCACCATAAAATTTCATTAGAGTTCAAAGCCCTCAGAGCACACACCTATTCCCTTAGTTTTTGACCCATGTCTAAGTTCAATGAGCTGAAAAAAATGAATAATTAAAATTGCTCTTAAAGGTCATCATAATTGCGGCCAAATCTTAAACAATAAATTCATAACAAAGCAAAGCAACAGATACAAAATAAGAGACATATTTTCCATTTTACTATAATGCAGTATAAATCACATTACACAGACTGTATTTTAATATTGAAAGACAAGTAATTATTAAGGACCTTGTATCAAAAAACATTCAGTTTTGCGAACAAGAATATACAAAATGAGTAATTCCCATTAAAATCTTTTATAATGGCAGATATATATACTATATGCATTTTACAGGGGCCACAAATGCCCTGAAAACAGAGAATTCCATTCTTTTAGCTTTCACAAACTGGTAAGATGGCATCATTGAACATGAAATGGTGTTAGATGTGGCTACTGAAGCAAAAATTATCCATAATGGTTTCCAAATAGAAGCCACTCAAACGTGGAAACTCTCACGTTCTCCTGTTTCCCTTTTGTCTTCCTTTCATTCCAGGCCACCGGTTCTCCTCCTTAGGAATTCTCTTCTTCCTCAAACTATTCAAATTGGGTTTTGTCAATTGAAACACTCCAAATCGGAAAAGGAATGATACTATAAAACTGATATACATTAATTATGTATAATCTTGTTGCAAAATAAAATATAATTTTTCTCCATTTGAATTTTTAAAATATATCCAACTTGGAAAAATGTTAATACCTTTTGGTATAAGTTTGTTAATTGACTTTTTTGAGAAGGATTGTCCAAGATCAAGTCCTTACTACTATTTTTGATTTTTAAAATCTTCTTTAAAACAAAAGATTTAAAAACATGTATATATTTACAATACCCTACAAATATTTAAGTACATATTTTAAATATATTATTTATATGAATATGTTTGTGTGCACGCACATGTGCTCACGTGCACACACACACACACACACACACTGCCCTGAAACATTTATTTAATTCTCACCACAAACTTATGAAATGGGTACTATTATTATTCCCAATTGAAAAACCTGAAGCACAGAGAGGTTACTAAATTTTCTCTCATCCAGACAGTGATTGGCTGGGCTCTTTACTATGTTATAGTGCTAACAGCTGCTTTCCTTAATTAGCAAACATAAATGAAAAATATTTTGGCCATTTCCATTGGTCATTTGCAGGAAACAGGGTAGCTCCAGAGACCTCAGGGATTCTAGTTTGCTAAAACAAGCTCATCTCTCTTGTTGACATCATGCCCTCTGGGTCAAGCAAGAAGACCACATTCTTCTATCTCCACCTCTCAGAAAATTAAGCCCCCTTCCCTCTATCCATATGGAAGGATCTGGGGGAGCATCTGTTGAGCTGGCCTGGATCACATGCCCAGGAACAAAGGTGCATGACTGAGAGGGTCCAGGCTATCTGCCTATCATTTTATCCAGGGAGCAGGCAACCTACACTGACAGCCCCAGATAATCACAAGAAAGAAGTGAGGAGCAATGGGGAAGAGGTGCTGGTCAGACTGAAGTTCCCCCTGCTCCCTGCCTTTTCTTACATTGCTTCTTTCTGGGCCAAGAAGAGCCCAGGGGGTGACCTGTTCTGATGGTCGGCATAGGACCCAGACAACCAAAGCAATGAGGGATTTGTTCAAGGGGGACACAATGGCCTAGGAAAACGCACACGGACCAGCTCTGTTCCACAGGCTGGCATTGTGAAGCCAATGCTATAACGGTATTAGTAACATTAATAATGATCCTTACAGTAACACAATGAGGTCAACTTTGCTACAACTCCCATTTTGCATATAAACTTCTCATAAACCCAGTAAGGCTCGTATTACCAGCAACACTTTACAGGTGAAAAAGCACAGGTTAAAAGACACTGAAGAACTTGCCTGCGACTGCATTGCTAATAAAAAGTGACTGAACTGGGATTACATAATATATAAAGATTACATAATATGTAGATTACATAATATAAAAAGATAATTTACTGCATGTCACAAATCTGATCTAAAATTTCCAGTTTGTAATACATATAAATATTAAATATATATTATAATCATAATACATATACCTGGTTATTAAATAGAAATTATGTATGTAATAATAATACAAAACATATGAAACGAATATACATATATCTTCTTAGAATTTAAAGCTCTAAGGAGAATGCACAGGCCTTCTAAATCTTGTTATTAGAGAACATCTAAATTGATATCTTCTCTACTACTCAATCCACTTCCCTTTATCAGGCAGATACATTAAAATCATTCCAGGGTCCTTAGTACCTCTTCCAGGAAGACACCTTCTACAGGAGAAATGGTCTATGCATGTTTAATGCTTATGAGGATTGTAATGCTGCTGGTATTTCTATTGAAATGTTTTTCAACCTCATCCCCTTTTCAGTATCAGATAAAAGAATGCCAAGAAACAAGACGGCTCTATCAGGCAATTCCATTTCACTAGAAAGCCATAAAAACAATTATCTATGTCATTACAGACTCTTTAAAAAGAGCTTCAAACCATCAGATTTGCTGATCCAGGCCCGACACAGAATCCTGACTGCTCATGCTGAAGATTAATAGCTTGAGTAAATTGAGTAATGGTTGTTATCACACATCCTAAACTCAGTGACGTCAAATACAGACAGATTCAGAGGTAGACCCCTGTATGTCTCAGTCAATCCTATTCATGTGGATTATCAATTGAAGTAGTTCCTGTGGAATTACAGAGGTTATCGGTTCCCATCTTCATTTATTAGAGAATATCTAAATCGATAGTCTAGAAATGACACTCAGATTTAGAGAAAAACTTAATTTCCTATAAAGAAATAAAGTTTTAATGAAAACTTTCTTTTGGATAAGAAAATCTTCAAAACTACATTATAAATGATGTTTCCAATAGTAAAACACAAGTATCTATCCTCATACAACCTATAATTACCTACAATAGTCCAAGTGAAAAATTATCATTCATTTTTTTAATTAGAATGCATGCCTTATCAAAACCTCACTTATCTACTAGGTAGTTAACTGAAGAGCTCTGAATTTAAACCCAATCACACTGTGATTTTCCCAGCACTGAATATAGAGAGTAAAAATGAGAGGTATGCACACAGTTTTCCAAATTACAAGACAATGGAATATTCATTGGTTAGGGAAAAAACAAAAACAAAAACAAACAAAAAAACTATTTACCTTAGACAGCTAAAATTGGAAGGGAAAGAAGGGGGCAGGCCAGATGGTATATCTGAAAGTATAAACAATGTGGAAGTGTTCATTCTTGGGGAGAGGGACAATTACTATAATAAGCATAAAGCATCCCAAGTCCAAGTTAACTGAAAATGACCGGAACCCAACTGTCATCCTGGGAAGCATGGTTGAATCTATTGCTCAGTGAAGTAAGATTTTGGTCCGTCACACACACACCAATTCTTTTATGTCCTGAGCAGATTCTGCAGGCAACCTCCTCTCTTGTCATCAGGAGTCTCACTTTTTAAGATTATATTTACAATTCAAAGTTCAATCACTTTTAACAAAACCATGTCCACTAAATGCAATGTTAAAGATTCATCTAGCATTTTCCTTCATAAATTCATGGAATTATTTCACATTATATTTTAAATAATTCCATTTAAATATTTACTGAGCACCTATTATATGCCCAGCACTGTTTTAAAAGCTGGAGTCTGTGGCAGTGAATAGAACAGATATAACCCCTGTCCTCACAAAGCTGATATTCTGGTTGGGGGAGACACACGATAAGCACAAACAAGTAAAATATGTAGTAATATGAGGAATGTAAGCAAGGAAGGGAAATAAGTAGTGTTGGGCAGCGTGAGTGTGTGTGTGAGGGTGTGTGTGTGTTGGGGGGGGTATGAGCAAGCAGCAAGCTATGCAAATGTGCTGGGGGAGAACATTCTAGGCTGAAGGGACAGCAAGTACCATGTTTCTAAGGTGGAAACATGCCCCTGTTCAGGGATGGGTAAGGAAGCCATGAACTCTGGTTAAAGCATCCAGTGTTCATTGATAAGAAATATACTATTGAACACAACAGACACAGATACAACAGACAGATACAGACAAATATACTGCTGAATACAAAAAGAAAGCTACGGAAGGATATGTACATGGCACACCATTTAAAGTTTTTTAAACGTTAAAACAATGCCCTAAATAATTTAGTGACACTATAGTGATGTGGAAAGAAATAAAGAAATTTTACGGTTATGATAAACACAAATTCAGAAAAGTGGCTGCTTCTAGGAGCAAGGGAGGTACAATTGTGGAGAACTTGGGAGGATTAAGCAATTTGGGGTGATGTTTTATTTCTTAAGTTGGATGTTGGGTACACAGGTGGTCATTATACTACTATTCAACCATTTTTGTGTACCAGAAATACTCCGCAGTATTGTTTAAAAAGAATCCTCAGGCCCATCTCAGCATTCTCTGATTTCTTAGTTAACCATCCATGGGTCATTTTGATGTTTATCTTTGAGTAATGGACAAGGCAGTACCAATATTTCTGTTCCACTATGATCACCAACATTTTACCACTGGTAGAATCATTTCCATTGTCATGAGGAGAAAGGGAGCAAATAAAAAAGCTGTCATTCCTTTTCTGGCACTCTGAAACTACATATTAGAGCCTTTTATGGTCTGCATAAAAGAAAATACGGCAAATCTATGTTCAGTGTTCTAAACTAAGCTTCTGGTCACAATTTTAAACACAGCCGCTATCTACATAGGAGGCTGTATTTTCCCAATGTCACCTTTGCTTCTTAATGTACTTCTTTAGAAAAGTAGAACATCTTGGAATACACACACACACGTGTGTGTGTGTGTGTGTGTGTGTGTGTGTGTGTATATATATATATATATATATATATATATAATTTCCTACCTTACCTGTGCTTCCAATTTTTCCACAAGCATGCAGGTATCTCAGCTCTGTAGCTGTGTACACCAGTTCTTCCACTTCCTTGCTTTCTACTTACTCCCCAACCCACCTCAGTCTGCTCTATCCTCAGGATGCACTGGGTCAAGGAGTGAAAGGAAAGCTTGGTAGCCAAAGAACGTGCGCACAAAGGGAAATCGGTACCACTCTGAGCTCCTCACTGAGAGGTCAGCAGCAGCATCACAGCTAAATGCAAAGTTGCGTGTAAGGCATATTGCCTGGATGCTGGGAGCCCTGGGCACTGCTTCCTGAAACACATTTTCTCTCCTTTCTCTTCTACTCTCTTTCATTGTAGATTCCTTTCACTCTCTCTCTCCACGACCCCACCTTCCATGGTTCTTACGACCATTCTATTTTAATGATTCGGAGTCTTGATCTTGAAGTTGGACCTCTCTGGCTTGCAGACTCCTGCATGAAGGCTCCTGTACATCACTTTTTTGAATGTCCCACAGGACCGTCAGGCCCAACTCCAGATTTCTATGCCACCATCACCAACCCCGCCATTACCTCGGGCCTCCCCATATGGATGCAAGCTCAGGGGACAGTAAGTGGGGCCATTCCACTCTCCCTCATCTTCCAAACACAATATGTCACCAAGCCTCAAAATTCCACCTCCTAAACATTTTCAAATGATTAATTTCCCTTCATCTCTAGTACCACTTCCTTAATTCAGACCACCCTTAGTTCTTCCCTGGGTAGTAGTACTGCTGCTGGCCACTGAGTACTTACTATGTGCAAAGGACTTATACACAAGTTTGCTGAAAGGATTGCTATATTATGCAGTGATTCTTTTTATTTTATAGAAAAAGTAGTTTTTAAGTTTAAGTATTTTCCAAATTTACAAACCTGTGGAGTCAGAATTTGTTTTGTTTTTTAAAATGGGAAATACTTTATTTTTGTTTTAAAATTAGTTTCAGGTGTACAAAGCAACATAATAATTAAGACATTTACACCCCTCACAAAGTAATAACCATCCTCCCCTAAGCTACTCCCCACTGACATCTTATTTAACTGTTACAATACCACTGACTATTTTCTTTATGCTACACTCCACCTCCTGTAACTACATATGAGGTTGGACAATCAAGGTCGCAAACCCTCCACCGTGCACTTACATGGTGGGAAGTTTGCAAACTCAACCTTCGACCCTGTGTGTGTGTGTGTGTGTGTGTGTGTGTGTGTGTGTATGCACATACATATATGTACATACATATACATACACATACAAGCTTACTGATTCACTCATTCACTCAAAAAAATTACTCAAAACACTAATTATAACTGCAATTGATATCCTGTCTCTTAAAAAGTAAATTCCCCAGGTTACAACAAGGGCCATACTTAGTTTTCTAAAAATCACATTTGACTGTGTCATCTAACAAGACAAAACTCTTCATTGGCTCCAAATCACCCTCAGGATGACATGGTTTATGGGGCTCTGAACTCTGAGCCCAGGCTCATCTCATCATCCTTCCACTGTCTCTGGGTACCATCGTGTACCTTAGTCAGAGGTACCCAACTCCTTCAGGTGACCAAGCTCCTCCTCTCCCTTTGGCCTTTGAATATTCTGCTCAGTCATCTCAAACACCTCTGCTCCTGCCTACTCTAGACCCTCTCAGGCCTCCCCCCTCTCCACCATCAGACGCTGACTCCAGCTGATTGTCCAGGTCTTAGATTAGACCTCTCCTTCCATGACCACCCACCAAGTGTCTGGGTAGGTGTTTCCTTTGTGCTCATTTAGTGCCCCAGCTTCCCTGTCACAGCACGTGTCATAGTGGATTGCAATTCCCATGCAGGTAATTAATCATCTGCGTGTCATGGGTGACGGGGAGCCCTGTCAGAGTAGGCAGACACTGTTGTTCACTTTGTTCACCTCTCTATCACCGATAGTTGCACAGTGCTGGCACTTACTAAGCACTCAGGCTATACCCCATTGTTGGGAGAATGAATGAAGGCACAAAACAGTGGGAGCAGAGCATGAAAAAAATCCAAGACGTTTCCTCCCTGCAATGTTTGCCATCTTATAATAATTCCCCAAAAATACTGTCAATTATTATCATATGCATCGTTATAACTCGAAAAGTGCTTTGACGTCACTTACACCACTTGATCTTCACAATGAGGTAGGAATAGAAAGGGGTTGCTCTGCACATTTATATATGAATTCATGTCTCTGAGACGTTCAATGACTTCTTTTAGTCAAGTCCTTGGTAAATCCAGGTCTTTGAACATGTCTCTCATGTGCACCCATGAGATACTTCAAAAGAAGATGAGTTGGGACACCAAGTTCTGGATTCTGGTGAACTAGAGCTGCCGTTTAATGTGCGTTGGGATTCAAAGGCAGATGCGGGTTTTTTAAAGCACTGAAGCTTTTACCATTGGGGGACCTTCTCTAAGGAAAAGATTTATAAAGTTACAAATTCAAACTAAAGTACAAGCTTCTTTAGTTTCATGGTAAGTCCACATCTAAGTGGAATAGTACAAGAAATTAAACTTAAATAATGAAGAAGAGCATGTATATTCTAAGTAAAAATATCACAAGAAATATACGGTGCAAGAAGGAGGGAAGGCAAGAGTAAAAGCTCTTTATTCAGCAGTTAAAACAGGTCCACTGTAAGGCACTGTACCAGACTAAGACACAAAGATGATTAAAGATGTGGTCCCTGCCCATTAGCACGTACAATCTACAACTGATATCACACTTGCAGAGAAAAGGTACAAACAAAGAAGGTTGAAAAAAATATTAAACATCCCTAATGACAGTATCTAAAATAGCCCTCTACACCCATAGTCACTGTGATCTGGTCCTGCTTCAGAGCTTTCAACACTATCTGAAATCATATATGTTTATTACCTGTCCCCCTGCTTAAAATATAGGGTCTAGGAGAGCAAAGGCCTGGTTTGTCCTGTTCACTGCATTAATCCTAGCACCAAGCAAGATACCGGGTTCATAAGCATTCCACAAGTATTTGAAGAATAAACAAATAAATGGATAAAGTAATAAACAAAGAAACAAAACTTTACAAAAGTTTAAAGTTTGGCACACTGGCATCAATCTTTTCCGCTGTACAAGAAATTAAATGAGAAACTTAAACTTAACATTTTAGTATATGTTAGTCTTTCAAAATTAACTATCACTGTTGTCAAATGAGTTATCCTATTGTTGAGAACCACTAACCTATATGAAACGTTTTCCCCCATTGTAGACCATGTTCCTGGAAAAAAGTGTGTACGACATGTGATCAAATGATGTTTAAGAAACACAGTAAATGTTTAAGCTAAAAAATAATTTATTACAGTAAAAGACACATTGCCATTAATACCCCTCAAAATACTCCCCTTCGCTTTGGACACACTTATGCCATCGTTCTTCCACTTTCTGAAGCAGTTCTGGAAGTCCTCTTTCGTAAATGTCTTTAGTTGCACTGTCATGGCTGTCTCGATGTCCTGAGTCTATTCAAAATGTTTACCTTTCATGGTCATTTTGACCCTGGGGAAGAGCCAGAAGTTGCACGGTGCCAGATTCGGTGAATAAGGTAGATGAGGACACACCATATTGTTTTTATTTGAGAGAAACTGCCATATCAGAAGCAATGTGTGACATGGAGCTTTTCTGTTGGGATCACAAAATATGGTGAATGCTGCTGCCGAGTGCCATCCAACAGAAAGGCAGGGATCTTCAATATGGGGAGTGGCACGTCGGACCTTAGTAACAGTGTGTGACAAGTTTCAACTTGTTTGGTGCAGTCAGTCAGGTGTGAGCTACGGTTGAGAGAAGCTGTGTTTTGAAGTGTGCCATAAATGACATCATGACAATGCTCTGTGTCACACATCACTTGTGGTACGGCGGTATCTGTCAAATAAAAACATTACGGTGTGTCCTCATCCACCTTATTCACCAGATCTGGCACCATGCGACTTCCGGCTCTTTCCCAAAGTCAAAATGATTCACGACATAGAGGCAGCAATGCCAGCGCAACTAAAGACACTAACGAAAAAGGACTTCCAGAACTGCTTCAGAAAGGGGCAAGAACGATGGAATAAGTGTGTTCAAAGCGAGGGGGAGTATTTTGAGGGGCATTAATGGCAATGTGTCTTTCACTGTAATAGGTTTTTTTAATTTAAAATTCACCAAATTGTTTGATGACACCTTG
Source organism: Rhinolophus sinicus (assembly GCF_036562045.2). Lineage (NCBI taxonomy): Eukaryota > Metazoa > Chordata > Mammalia > Chiroptera > Rhinolophidae > Rhinolophus > Rhinolophus sinicus. The sequence continues at coordinate 47,436,465 of NC_133758.1, forward strand.
TATATCTTCTCTAGCTTACATTTTCTTTATCCTACAACACAGCTCCTCCCCATGAATTACTGCTATCTAGATTTCAAGAATCAAGGGGGAAAACTTTCCAAATGTCTTGAGTAGACAAATTAGTCAACCTCTATTTTTCCAACCCAATACTTACTCCACTAAGCGTTTTCCTCTGAAAGTTAGTAAAAGTCATCACCTCAGAGCACAAAATTATGGGACAAAGTAGACAAAGAATAAAAAATTCTCTGTAATGAAATTACAGAAATCTCTCTATATCTGTGATTTGAGTAACTCTAGGTAAAAATTACATAAAAGCAAGCAAGTCTCAGGCCCATCCTTAAGTTCACAGATTCCATAATGGCCTGACCTAACAGAAATTTAGGTGCCCCATTGCAGTTAGCACCACTTCAGGATCATAGTTATTTTCCTGAACTGTGTGAATATAAGGAAAACAAGACTGGATTTCAAGTAAACCTAAGATCAGTCAAAACCATGTGCTTGTCAATAACATAACCGAGTAGCCCACATTCCTAGAGAATCTGCATGAAATCTATGACAGGAGCCTGCCATTTGTTAACTCTCTACTGCGAGGACAAAGGAAGGGTTCAGAATTCAAAGCAAGACCAAAGGAAGCTTAACCTTTTCTATCTCTGAGAGCCCAAGGCCTCCACACCTCCTCAACTATCCCAGGCTCGAAAGTGTCTTGACTCTGAATTCAGAGGCTAGTTCAGTTACAAGCTGTGCTGCCTGCTACCCCCCAGGGCATGCTAGTACACACGTGAAGACAGTGGGCACCTGGGATCTCAAGGTTAGACTGTGCTGGGGAGGTCAGCCCTCTGTGAAGAGACTCTGTATTACGTAAAGTTTGAATTCAGACATCAGGAAATATATGGCTACAGGCTAGTTGTTTTAGTTTGTTAAAACTAAATATTCACACACGCCAGTGAGATGTACGCAATTATTAGAGACTCTAACTTTGCTTAATGTCCTGTTTCACCATAGCCCTCTGATGAGTATGCTACAAGACAATGATGAAAAATGTAGACAGTAAGTATAAAGGGGAGAAGGGGCTAGATGACAAGCCTTCAAATAATCATCATTAAGGTAATGATCCTTCACCAGTACAGTACAGAACCCAACAAAAATATTTATTTCCCATTTAAAATAACGATATAGATATGGATTTGCATACATGAGAAGGCTTCCCAGGACATAGTTATATAAAAAAGAATATGGTTACATATTAATATTTAAGCTAGAGGTCTACTCATGTAAACTATTATGTACCGATCTATAAATCTATACACATACACAATAAAGCTACTGCTACTTAGCAGGCACTCATGATATATCAGGTACTATGTTCAGTACTTTGAATGTATCATGTCATTTACTCCTCATAGCCTTGTGATTTTAAGCATTGTGGACATTTCATAAATAAACAGACTCAAGGAAGTTAAGAGTGTTGACCATGTCACACACCTATTAAATAGAGACTGGGAGCCCAACCCAGGTCTGTCTAATTCCCAAACCCACTACAGTATATTATATATCCAGAGGGGTGGCTCTGGAAGGATATTTGCCAAAAAGATTAATAGCAGCTATCTTTAGATGATGAGATTTCATCTTTTTGGTTTTCAGTATTGTTAGAATATATCCTAAGAGAGCATGCATTATTTTTTATACCTGAAATAACAAAGATGTTTTAATTGGAAGGGTAAATAAGAATGAAAATCTTTCCATCTTCTGTATAGCTCATCTCCTACCACAAATAGTCCAAAAGTAATAATCTTCAACTAAATATGACCACAAAAATATATGTGGTGAATTGCCAAATATCATTGAGAGGAATAATCATTAGATTCAATTTCTGAAAATTTCTGGATTAGTCCATTAACAAAAAAAATCTGTCTCCAGACTCCTATTCTTCCAATACATCCTCTTTTATCACCACATAAACATTTTCCTTCCCTACTCAACTTTGCTTTTTTATTGCATTTAAAATTTATGTTTCAATTACGGTTGATATACAATACTGTGTTAATTTCAGGTGTACAACACAATGATTAAACATTTACATACTTTACAAAGTGATCACCCTGATAACTCTAGTACCTAACACCATGCACAATTATTACTGACTATATTTCCTATGTTATACTTTACATCCCCATGACTATTTTGTAACTACAATTTGGACTTCTTAATCCCTTCCCCTTTTTCATCCATCCCCCCAAACCCCCGCCCATCTGACAACCACCAAAATGTTCTCTGTAACTATAAGTCCAGTTCTGCTTTATTGGTTCATTTATTTTGTTCTTCAGATTCCCCATATAAGTATAATCATATGGCATTTGTCTTTCACTGTCTGACTTGCTCTACTCAGCACAATACGCTCTAGATCCACTCATGTTGTTGCAGATGACAAGATTTCATTCTTTTTATGGCTGAGTAATATTCCATTTTATATATGTAACACTTCTTTATCCATCATCCATTGATGGATACCTAGGTTTCCTCCACATCTTGGCCACTGTAAATAATGCTGCAATGAACATATGGACGCGCATGTCCTTTTGAAGTAGTGTTTTGGGTTTCTTCAGATAAACACCCAGAAGTGGGATGATTGGGTCCTTCTTTGTCTCTTATTATAGCCTTTGTTTTAAAGTCTATTTTATCTGGTGCAAGTACTGTTACCCCAGATTTGTTTTTTCCATTACCATGAAATATCTTTTTCCATCCCTTTACTTTTAGTTTGCATGTCTTTCTATCTGAAGTGCCTAGTCAACTACTTTCAATGGCTCCCCACTACCTAGCAAAATAAAAAAATATAACTTAGTCTCATATACAATAACCTTTCAAAATCAGGCCCCACACTCTCTGCGTAGACTCATCTCCTGTTACCCCCGCATGGTAAAGGCTACATTCCAGCTAAATTTAGGCCTCTTGACTTCTGGAATTTCTTCTCAATGACTAATCTCTATCAAAGTCCAACCATCTTCCAAAGACCAAAATGGAAAAGCCAAAATGGAAAATGAAGACTCTTTAAATAGATTTTTCCTATAAAGGGATGCACATAAGAAACATTAATTAATAATACATAGAATGGGCCATGTGAATAAGCACTGAACATTATAAAGCATTTTTAAAAATCTGCATAGCCAAGTGACAAAGCATATTTCACAAAATTCATGAAACCATTAATTCTAAGTGATAACATGTTATGTAGCACTCTGCCAATTAAGCTATGGCTCATACATTGGAATTTTTACTTTCTCATTCTTTAAAGAACTGTTTTAGATTTATTTAGGTATTCTACACATATGTAAATAAAACAAGAACAAAATTTATTGGCCAAAGTATTACTAAATTTCTTCAAAAGGATAGAATCCAGCTCTTTTGAATTGTACGCCAACTCAGTTATTGCTGCCTTTGCTTTTACACAATAGCATCTTCTATGTTTCTTCACTGATAATGCACTACTTCTTATGAGTGCTCCATTACTGTCTCCAAGGTTTTCTTCCAGTCAGCTGATACCCAATCTCCAATTTTTGATGCATGCTCCCAATCAATGAATTAAATTGCCAGCTTTCTGACTGCCACATGGCTGAGAGCAATTCTAAGACATAGCCCAATTTCAGAGATGTTAAAATGTGAAGAAAAAAGTTTGTTTTAGAAATAATGAAAAACTGGAGCTTGAATAAAACACAAAGAAAGTGAGACTGTAAACACTATATGTATATAAATAACAAGCGAGCTTTACAACAAAATATTTTTTTTCTTTTTAGTTCAACCTCAGGATCAATATCATCGCCCAGCCCTAATCCATTTTCAGCTTTTGTCACACTCCAATCTGAGCCCCTCCTCCTCTTCTGAGTAGCCCCTCAATACTAATGTCTTCCGTGACACCAATTAGAGCTGGCAAGAAAGGAAGCAGGCCTCCTGCAGATCTCCCTCAAAGAAGCCATTCTCTTTTTCTCTCCGTACCTGCGCATTCTCTTCCCTGATTATGGCAAAACCTCCAGAACATAACCTAATTTGAGCTATGGACAGATCAGCAAACTTGTTATGAAGAGGATCATGCCATTAAAAATAATGACTACATATATGAGTCCAGTAATTCTCATTTTTAAATAAAGCAGCAGTGCTTTTAAAGCCTTTTCAAATATTATTTGTAGTGAAGCGTCAGTCACAAATGGCCTCATTTTTTATTCAATTCTTTAAATATTTACTCAGTGTTATAAGTGTTTAGACCCGTACTTGGTTTGGGAATGAAACTCCAAAGAGAAATAAGTTCCTACTCACATCAAGCAATTGCTCAGTGTAACTGGAGAGAAAAACAAACGTGAGGCAGGTTAAATATCGTATTTGTTTTCTAGATCTAATACAGACCTTTCTGCTTCTTTTCTTTGTTTTAAGTTTGTAAGAAAGGGCTATTTAAGAACAATGTATCAAAATGTCAGCAATCTAAAAATTAAGTTGTCAGCTATTTCTCTGTACTGCAAATTACAAAAGAATCAGGGGTTTGGTGCTAATAGAAGCTTACAATTCTAAAGTGTGCAATTTAACCAATCATTGCAAGGTTTAAAAATGCAGTAGCAAAGACATTTCAACCAAGTGTTTTGCAGTCTGGTACCTAACTGCAACTTCTCTACTCTTGCGGTTCTTCCCATTTTTTTCCCTCTGCCCTTTGCTTTGGAAATATATTCTGGAATAGCTACACAGTTAAGTAAGAACTGCTCAGAGCTCCTATATACCTAATACACTCACATGAAAAAAATGAGTCATCTTACCAGGAGGTAGAGAAAAGTCAATGAATATCTGCAGCGATTCTGTGGTTCTTCATTTCTTTATGCTCACATCACATTAAATTCAGAAATAAAAACGTGAAATGTACTTTCCAGTTTCAGAATTTCAGACTTCCTCATACAATTTATTCAACATTAATTAGGGTGAAAAGTGTCTGTGATCATCTCTACACTAGAATTCTAAGCAAGGATTAAAATGCTAAATTATAAAATAATTTACAAATAAAACAAAAACTTAAATAGAAATCAATTACCCCAAATCACTGCAGATAGTTTCTAAACTTGTGAAATCTCCAGCTTTTTCCATTTTTCCCAATTGCCAACTGCAATCACATCACTTAAAAATAAACCAGAAAGAACACTGCCTACCCAGAAAATAAACTATCATTATAGACACCACAGACTTTAAAAAGACCACACTAATAATTCAAACCAAGAATTTAACAAGAATGGTATTTTGGTACAAAGACTAGTAAGAAATATATTGACTGTATGCATAAATAAAAATATAGACTCATTATTTTTGCTCTTTAGAAAACTGTAAATGGACTTTTAAAAAAATTATTTTCCTCAATAAAGGGAATATTCAAAGATTTTGACTACTGCACAAAAACCCTCTTCTTCCTTGATCTATGAAACACACCTTCCCATGCAGTCTTGCATTCAGGTCTACCTTCCAGTTCTCCAAACAATACCTTATGGTGCAGTTCAACTAGAGAAAGGAGTCTCATTCATCAGGCAAAATTAAAGCCAGCAAGATGCTTTAGACCATCTGGTTTTGCCTGCCCCACCCTTGTTTCCTTTGAGCCACAGTGATGTCACAACACTGGGCAGGGCAATGACTTCACTGCTCCAGTCCTTTCTTCTGAGCACATAATTCTTTGCAGCCAAGGCAAATCATATGACAGCTGAACCCTCCAGGAGTGTCTGATGGATTACCAACAAATTAGCAGCTAGCTAGCCTTTTGAAAGAAATAGATGTAGCAATTGCACCATTAAAGATCTCTCTAAATGAAGTGGTGCTAAAGACAAATTGACTCGTGATTTTCAATAGCAAGTCTATATGCCATAATAAAGCTGACATTCAGAGGAAAACTGTGGTTGGGTACATGGAAGAGACTAGCGGAACTATAGATGACCAGGGTAGTAGAGTACATAAGAAACTTCTCTCTTCATTGAAGTCAAATTCTCACAGAAAAGAAACATGTATTTATTTTTCAGTCCGCTCTTGGAGTTCTACTTTACTGGAGACGATATGAAATCTAATTTGTGAATTTTAAGACTATTTTTAAAGCACTAACCTAAAAGATGAATATGTATTTTACAACATGGAAGAAAATCCCTTGGACAGCATGTTCACACCATACTTAATATAACGTAAATCCCAAAGGACTCCCAAAATAATGACAATGTCACATCTCTTAGTACATGAAAGGTTGCTGCTCTTCTAGCTGAGTGGCATATTAAAGCATTTGACCAACCAATTTACAAAAACCAATGTACATATAAAATAGCATCTGATCAAGTAAAAACATTCCTGATCTTCTATTTCAACACAATTCAAAGTTGGCCAAAATACAAGCACTGTACAAGAATTGACAAAAACTGTTTTTAACTTAAATCGCCTTTATGCAGAAGAAACGGCTAAAAATTAAATGTAAATATTTCAGAGACACTGACCTTTGACCTATATCTTCTCACACCTTCAGCTAAAAGGAACTACAAATTAAAGTGGCTACTCTTCCTGTTACTGATAAATCATTTACAAAACGTGTTTTACAAAAATTATTTGCCTAAAGTATATTAGCTAGATGAACTTTATGCAGTAACTTGTGCACCTGATATTCCGCTTTTCTAAATCATCAGAAAATCATAATGCAAATGAGGCAGCATTTAGTATTCCAATATTTTTATCAATGCCTTCTGAAATTAACAAATTAAAGACGTGCTTCTCGATTTAGAATTTATTTCCTCTCACAATAACTTTGTTTACTCCAACTAAAGTTTTAAAAGTTTGACACCAAAATTAACATGCTTTTTTTTTTCAACCTTGTCTGAGCCAAGATATAAATCACCTCAAATTCCCCAGAGTTCACTCAAGCTTGACGTGCTCCCTTTTCTTAAGAGGACTTTTCTGCTTAATTTGCTGTAATTCATACTATATCCAGGGCTCCCAGAAATAAGTGAAGTTTCCTTGAGACTTTAAACATCCGTGAAAAATTCAAAAAGAATGTTTTTAGCATTTAGTGTAATGATTCTTCTACTAGGGATGGTAATGCTAGCAAGGGAAACTCTAACACCCCTGGTTGCCTCAGAAAAATGGACCCCCAAAAAAGACAGGAAGGACATCTGCAAAAGCAATTCCGCAAGACCAATGTAAAAAAGCTGAAACACCAACTTAAACACGTAATGGAAGAACTGCATTAGCAAGACTGCCTGGCCCCCTCAGGATTTCTCAGCCCAGACTCCAGGAGTAATTAATAGCACATGTTTTCTTTATCATTCTATGTGTTCTGCCACAATCTCTTCCCAACTTTGACCCGGAGCTGCAACTGGAGGAGAAAACCCTAGAAAACTTTGGATCCGTAAATATAAAAACCGAAAAGGAAAGAACTCTCCCACTGCAACCGACCACAGTTACAATTTACTAGGTAACCACACCCACCGCATTGCAGAAGCCTTGAACTTGGCTGGGGGTGGAAGGGAGAGGAGAAAGGGGGAGGGGAAGTAAGGCGAGATTAGAGGGGAAATCCGAGAAAGCAAGCCCCCGCTGCAGGAGCCGGGAAACCCCCGCAAGGAATTGGCTGAGACCAGGACTCCAGCGGTCCGACGCCCCGGCCTCCCCACCCCCACCCGCCGCAGAGCTGCTCTCGCAGACACCTCCCCAGGCACCCCGCAGCCCCGCGGGCGCCAGGTGAGCCGCGCCGCTCCCCGCCCCTCGGCCACGGCAGGCCAGCCTCGGCCTCCCAGCGGAGGGGTGCAAGGGGAGGGAAGGCAGGGGCGACGGGGCCCTGCAGGTGCCCGCGCCAAGAGCAACCGCTTTTGGACGCTGCCTCCTCCCCCTGCGGCCGAGGTGCAGCCCCCGCCGGCGTCTGAGGGACACTGCCCCAGTTCGGGAAGGAGACAAGTTACATAAAAGCTGCCGGCCCGCTCCCGAGCGGAGATGCTTTGTGCTGAGCGCACCTACCCCCGCACCCCGCTCCCGGGACAAGCCCGCAGCCACACCGCACAGGGCCCCTCCCGCGCGGGCCGGCCACCCGCCCCGGGCGGCGCCGCAGTGTCGCCCTCCCTGCGCAGCCCGCCGGGCCCTCGCCCCCGCCCTCCCAAGGGGTAACTTAAAACATGGCGCCCCGAACGGGGGATTTAGACAAATTGACCGAGAAAAGGCGCGCGGACCGAGTCGCCCTTTTCGGCGAGGGCTCCGAAGGAGACCCCCCCACACCTCCCCACAGGCCGATGTTCAGGCTCCGGGCGCGTGCCCAACCGATGCTGCAGCGGGGAGGCGGGCGGAGGGCACGTCCCGGGGCACGGGGTTCGGCGCACCGGCTCGGCCCAGCAGGGATCCCAGCAGGCGAGCAGGCGGGGTCCCGAGCTGGGCCTGGCCGAATCTGGGCTCTGGCGATTCCGGCCGCCGTGCAGCGCGGGAGCCACGCGTCAGCGGCGCAGCCCCGCGCGCCTCGTCCCCGGCCTCAGGCTTGTTCTCCGCACCTCGCAAAAGGGAGACCCCCTGGGATCCCCGCGTTCCAGCAGACAGAAAAGTTACCTCGGCTGGGCAAGGAGCCCGGGCGCGCGGCGGCGTGTGGATGGGCTCGGTGCGCGTCTTCCCGGCTGTGCGCAAGAGGCGCGGGCGTGGGGAGGAAGCCGCAGACGCGGGCTGTTTGCCGCGGCTCCCCGCCCCCCTTTGCAGGGGATTCGGAGGCTCAGCGGAGCTGCGGCGGGGGCACACGCCCAGAGACCGCGCAGAGAAAGCCAACCTCGTCCTGACTCCGCTTCCCGGCTGCGGGGGAATGGGCCACCGCAGTACTTTAGGACTGTTATGTGGTAACAGTCTTCTCCATCCAGGCGTAGGGTCAGGCTGGGGACAACACCTCGCGACAGCTGCCAATGGCGTTAGCCTTTGGATGTCCACTTAGATTATTGCCTGGGCCCTCTAATCCCCTCCTCTCCCTTCCCAGACACCCCTTTTGAGAGTGGGGGGAAGGTGTGCCTGACCTTCAGGTGAGTTATTTATTAGCTTAGGGGCTACAGTGATTGTTTTTTTCTTTTTGAAAGAAAAAATTCAAATTGGTGGCATCTTGCATTGGGTGGGCACTCAATAAATATTAAGTTAATAGAGAACACCTGAATTAAAGATGAGGGAAGCGGTTTTCTTTTCGCAGCCTCCTATTCCCCACTATCTTCCCCCCGCCCCCACCATGAATGTTCACAGTTACAGGTGGTCTTCTAAGCTTCCCAGAATAACAGGAAGTCATTATTGATAAAGCTTTACACTGAAATGGAGAGGAAGGGGCTCACACTCTGATGTGTAGGTGACAGAAATTATTCCTGGTCCTCTCACAACATCTAAGTTCTGAGTAACCAAGACATATTTATTAAAATGTTTAAGGTCCTCTCCATATACTCCTAGTTACCCCTCTAGTTCACCAACTCATTGAGGGAGGGAAAATGGATTCACAAAAATATTGTATTTACTGTTGGGGGGCAAACATGTGATGCAGAGTAAATGCTAGTGGCAGAGATTAGTGAGCCTGGTGTGTCCCTGACACTTGGCCTGGGTTTCTAGGACAGGGAAAACAGCAATAGAAAAGGGAGGGGGCGTTTTTCATATTTCACTGGAGAGAAGGTTGGAAAATAATGGTAACTCAGTTGCTATGGAGTTTATGGACCCATACTCTGTGGAAGACGTGCAGCTTTGGGAAATTCTAAGCAAGAAAATGTGATTTACTTCATGTTATAGGAAAAATAATCTGTTGACACAGCAAAAACGAGAATGGACAGTCAAATACCAGGAACTAATAGGAAGTGACGATGGCATTGTTCCAAGTACCAGAGGTAATAACAAGGGCCTGAACTGTCTTTGAAGTAAGTGACAGATAAAGGTGGTAGTTCAAATACTGGATGATATATTTGGGGGTCACCTGTATTAATTTTCTATTAAGGCCACATGAGTGTTAGAGCTATATATACACATAGTACATTTGTACTTACATGGTTGTAAGTGTTGCATATTAGATCTGTGCATGAAGAATGGATTTACATATTTTCCTTTTTTGTGTTCACACTAAAGTGCACCCCTTTAAAAGTGGACTTGAACAAATTATATTATTTACAACAAACACTAAGTTGATATTATTGGAGACACAGATGGTTTCATGTTTTCATTCATTTTATTGCCATGTTTTGGCTTTTTTTTTTTTTTGAAAGCTAACTGTTTTCTCCCGGCTTCATGAATCTTAATCTTTCTCGTGATGTAGAAAATCAGCAACAGTGTATGAATGACTGTTTTCTTGGGAGAGAATGTTAGGATACTAAATATGATTTCTTAAAAGTTAAAAGTACCTAATTATCCTAATGTTTTATGAATTCAAAATTTGCAGTAAAAACCATACTGCTTTATAGTTTAATAGTAAATCTGGGAAGCAATTATTATGCAACCCTTTGGGCTTGACCAAGGCTCTCTGCTATTCTTTTTTGTTTTTCTAAGCACACATGGAGAAAAAGAAATGTCATACAAAGACTCATGAGCAGTACATAGCTCTCTCAGTAACTTGCATCTCTGTAATACACTCTTCCTTCCACCTTAACATCCTGTAGGAGCCCTCTTAGTCATCTCTGTCTCCCCACAGTGCCTCACTGCGTACATTGCAAGCCAAATACTGAACGTTTTTGCTAAATGAATGAAGGGACATCAAATAATGCACTAAGCTGTCACTTTACTTTAAAGGTTCGCTTTCCTTGTGAATAAATTAAGGGACTATTTCCAAAATTCCTTATACTTCAAAAAATACTAGGGTTCCATAAAATAAAAAGACATTATCACATCTTAATACCTGCTGAATAAAAGCAATAATGAAAAACCTATCTAACTTTCATCAGAAAATAAAATAATGAGCTCTTCCACATGGAAAAGAGAAGGAAATAGGAAAATAAAGTAGACGGGGGATGATACCATTACAGTTAGATTTGCTTTCTTTCATGAAAAACTAACTTCTCCCTGCATCCCTCTCACTTTCAAAAGCAACCACTGTACACCTAGAGAATTCTTTATTCTTGTCAGTGTATAACCCTTGTGCTTTTCCAGTAATTTACAGAAAAGTAGTTCTTGGGTCCAGGGAGCGACTTTCGTACAGTACCAGAGTTAGTACAGATTTGACATTGAGAATTCAGATTTCTAGTTTAATATGTACACATGGCAAATACTAAAATAATTCATGAAACATGGGGAAAGATTCCATGACTCCAGCCTGATCTTGGGATGCCCATACTTGTCTCTACCACCAAACTAAGGTTTGCCCTACAATGCTAATATTAAATATATGGGTTTCCTGAAATTGCTCTACTGTATAGAACATACATACATACATCACTGAAGACCAACAAGACATCCAGAATTCTAGCCACGGTACAGAGAAATGGAGCACAGCTAACTTCAGGTAAGATATGTGTGTAACTGCTCCCCAAACTATAGGGACAGGATTCCCTACGAACCTCCATCAAACCACAGCCATCAATAGCATACCAAGTCATTGGTATTCACTGGTCCTCTGCTACCTGAAGAACAATAACTCTAACCTGATAGCCAAGGCCAGGGCAGAATTTGCAGGTTGTATTATAGCCATATTGTCAGCCTCATTGACAAGATTCCAGAAAGAAATGAGAATCTGTCCAGTGAGACCTTTGGAACTTTGTCCTCAAACACAAGCATTGGAAGAATATTGAAGCTTGACCAAACTCTACAAACACTACTCTAATATGGCATGCAACACTCATTTGGCCTCTTTGACAATCTCAGACTACCCTTACTTAAAGCACTGTGATATTTAAAAATATTCCCATATTCTTCAATGCTTTAAGTTAACTTTTCAACTTAAGCTGCCTTGCAGTCACTAGTCGAGGCCTATTCTATGCTGAGAAGAATGTCAGGCACCTGAATTGCATATCCAGTCCTTGAAATCACGTCACAAAATGTTTAGCCGTAGTGTTACCAGGGACCATAAATAAGAGAAATACAGAGATGAATGTATAATTCAAAAGCAACAAGCTAATTCTTCTGAAATGAAAATTTAAGAGTTTCTAGGTTCTAAGAATAGTGTCAAGTTTATAGCTCATTAAGGCTTCCAGATGCTCTCCTTATTCTGGGTACCTATACATCATTTCAGGAGTCTGTATACATGCAGAGCACAGACGCAAAATGAAGTTTTAAAAGATACCAATAAGTACAAATGCAGCACAAAATGTACAAAAATATGTACATATGAGAAGGAGCAAGTTTAGACATGTTAACACATTTTTTAAACATTCCTATTCGTCAAAATTCCATAACTTGCCTCCTGTCTCTCTTTGTACTTTTGTAAAAATAATTAGTCATAAAGGCAGGACCAATGCATATTATGTAAGTTTAACTCACTGTATTAAAATACACCCTTATTGAAGTATTTTTGCTATCTCCATTTCTAATAAATTTTAGAAATAAATCTCAGCACTTTAAAATAATTTCTAATAAAATGTCAACATTTATTCTAATCCTTAGTTCTTTTTAAAGTTTAAATGCTCAATAATTCTATTCCATTAAGTAAAAATAGAAATAATACTTTATATTTGGGCATTTTATATATAATGGCAAAATATAAAGAATGGAAGTTGGTAACCTGATATTACTAAATTAAACTCCCAAGCTATTCACCACCTAAGACCACATTGATATTCCAAACAATCAGTATTGGCTTATGCCAAGACACTTAACATTTTAATCATTTTCCCCAAAAAAGACATAAAATAAATGCCAGCAAGCCTCTCAGTCTCCTATAAGTTGTAATCAATTCTAACCAGTGATTATTATTTCATTCTAACAGCAATCAACAAGATTTAACTGAGGAAGAAAAAAATGGGTAATAAAACACATTCAGATGTCTGGTTTATAAACTTGTTGACTCTGTCTACAGGTTTATGTTCTCTTTAGGCAAACTTTCCATAGTTAACGTTATAAACTAAGAAATTGTTTATAACTACACCAAGAAAAATGGCATCTTTTTTGCAGCTTAATATGATTCCTATTTTCCAGCATTTTTACCCTTCATTTTCAGTTGCCTAACTATACATGTGTACTTCAACAGTGTGGGTACAACCTGAAAATGTGATTCCACTCTAGTGTACAGCATCTAGATCATTCTGGGAATCATCTAGAGTATCTGTACCCCTTGAAATAAATCTGGTGTCTAATAGGTCAAAGCCATTTTAAAGAAAGCCTCTGCTATTGACTCTTTCCTGTTCAAGATGTTTATCAGGAACTTGTTAGAACATCCAGAGCAGGCTTATTTGTAGATGATACAAATCTGAGGATACCAGTTTCTCAATGCAGGTTGTTTGTGAAGAGTTTATGTTTTATATTTCCATGTCAACAATAATCTTGGAAAGCAATAAAAGTTCACACCATTTATATTAGAATCACTTGGAATGTTTGTGAATAATGTAGATTCTTGGGTCTATCCCCAGGATAAGCAAATCAGAAGCTCTTGGGTGAGGTTCAGAGGACAGGTACTTTTAACAAGCTCCCCAGGTGATTTGAAATCACACTCAAATCACACACTAACTTACCATTACCCCGAAAATAAGACCTAGATGGACAATCAGCTCTAATGCATCTTTTGGAGCAAAAATTAATGTAAGACCGGGCCTAATATAATATAATTATAATGTAATACCCGGTCTTATATTAATTTTTGCTCCAAAAGATGCATTAGAGCTGATTGTCCGGCTAGGTCTTATTGTCGGGGAAACACAGTAGGTGACCAATGTACAACAATAATCGCACAGGTGACAAAGTTGGTGTATTACTCAGATGTTTACTAGAAGTTGGAACAGAAAAGTGGTGGGAGGACAGCCTCATTCAGCCATATAACTGAGTTAAACCAAAGGGAGCCTACACTACAACAGTCAGCACACATTTTGCAAGATTTATTGCTTGGATCCTGTCGTATGCATCAACTTGCAACAGCAGTTCATTAGCAGTAAGTATAGTAATAAATAACAACGAAAGATTGTTCTGTACCCAATTCCAACAATAATTGGATTAGGTGCCCACTTACTGAAGATTGCAATAACACTACAACTCTGACCTTAATTTCCAAGTGCACAAAACATCTTTACAAAGTTGCCAAGGGATGCCTCATTATAATGGAAATGGAGAACTAATTGCTGGCAGTTTTGGTTAAGTTGGAGATTGGACTATCTCAAACCTAGCAAATAGAAACTTTAAATTATTATTAGGTTGCTGCAAAAGTAATTGAGATTTTTGCAATTATTTTTAACTTTTTAAACCTCAATTACTTTTGCACCAACCTAATAATATCACTTGGTATAACATACATATGCTAACAGGCATCCCCTAAACTGATGAGTGAAAATTAGTGAACCAAATTGAATAAAGAAATTTACCAGAGGCTACATCTTTCTACCCTTAAGCACAACTCAAGGAATTTTGTTTCATAAAAACAATATCCTTAACCCTATTAAGTTAATAGAGTGTTAATTTTATAGGTCTTGTATTTTTCATATCAATTTGTAAGGTTATTTTGGTTTTATAATTGATGAGACCTATAGCATGATCAACTTAAATCCCGTTTTACATCTAAATGTATTCAAGTAATAAAAATAAGACAACATGGGGGGTGGCATCAGAAATATTTTCTTTCATTAGAAGAGTGTTAAAGAATGACATTTCAGCTCAATAAAAGGAGACTTCCATTCTAGTAATATGGAACCAGGCTGATTTATGAGCCAGTGGGCTCTCCAACTAACATGTTTAAGGGACGGATACCAGAAGACATCTGTGAACAATGCCCCAGAAGAAATTCCTCTGTCAGGTGGGCCTTTGGGCAAGATCATATTTAATGTCCTGTCCAACTCTAAGATCAAATTTATTTCCAAGTGTTTTCCACCCAGGAACCATGGTTTGCCCATAATTCTTCACTGTTGAAGTAGCAACTCAAATGTTGACTTCATTAAAATATACTGATATGTATGTATATATATTTACATATTATTGAATAGCCTACAGAACTACTCCATTATAAATTGAGATTAATCTGTCATTGGTGTGGTGCTTTTACTCCATGAGTCAGAAGATAATTTCCACTACCTTTTCCCCTCCCATGTCTTCTCTGATCCATCAACTCTAATCTACTTCTCCCACCCTTGCTCATCAGATCTTCCTTTATCTGAGCCTTAGGTAGATGGGCATGATGTTGTTTGAGTCAAGGTATAAAGATTCTAAATGGGAAACCATTATATTTCTAAGCCTTCTTCTGAATTATCCCCAAGTGTCCGAAAGCCCATCCAAAATTATTCCATTGTTTACCAAAATCAAGCAGGCATACACTTACCATATTATGTACATGTTCATGAATGCCATTGGGGCCTGATGAACAGAGTTCTAGATAATGTCTTAAAATTGTGTTGTGTCCCTGAGCAAATTTCAGCTCCTCCTGTTATCAATATCCACTGAAATACTCCTTCCATTTTCTGTTTTATTAGAATAGAGTGGTGGTTCTCATTATGACTGCATGTTAGAAGAATCAATTGTGGGAACTTTTAAAAATAGCAACTGAAGTTAATTACCATGGCTGGGAGATAAATACATGTGGACTTATAATTCTCCCTACTTTGTGTACATTTCAAATGTTTCATAATAAAAGTTTTAAATTAAAAAATAATTTTAAAATATGAATGCTTGAGATCTATACCAAACCAGTTAGATCAGAACCTCTGGGTAGTGAAGTCCCGACATCAATATCTTTTAACATTCCCCAAGTGATTTTTATGTGTAGGCAGAGTTGAGAAACAGGAGTAAAAAAAGACTAAAACACAAAATTAAATTGAACGTTAAGAATCCCTCAAAAGAAGGATGCCATAAAAATAAATATTAATAGCAACCATCTACTTATATCTTTAAACAATTACTTGAAGTGTTTGATAGAAACCACTGGATTAAACATGCATGTACCCATTATCCTTTATGAAGGTAGTTGTTTTTTGAACACGTGTTCGTTTTCCTTAGCAGTGCCTCCCATCAGATTTGTTGACATTCACACTCTTTAGGGGAAACCTATTACTGTGTTTGGCCACCCTTTTCATTGTAAGATGTCAATAAAATGCTGGCATATTTAACAACAGGCATAAAGAACTCATAACATTAAGTATCATGACTAGAATTTCAACAGCTCTTCAAACACCCCAAAGAACAAAGTATCATTCATTGTTTTATTCCAAGTTCCTGTGTGATGTAGAGAAAATACAGTAGAGCACACATGATTATCTTAGGTGATGATTAATAGAATGTTCCAGCATGTAGTTAGAAGGGTCTGATAAGGAATCATGCCTACATTTTCCAGTCAAGATAGCAGAGTAGGTAAACACTGTGCTTACCTCCTCTCATGACCCTATCAAAATTACAACCAAACTACAGAAACACCATCATTGATATTGCCTGAAGTCTAGCTGAGCCAAAGCCCTACAGCTAACAACATACAGAAGAAGCCACCTCAAGATTGGCAGGAGGGTGAGAAACATGGAACAAGATGGTCACACATCCCCATGTGACCATTAAAAATTGGGAGGAATATATTGGCTGTAGAGGTCCCACTTGGAGGAGCGATGGTTCCCAACCTCATACCAGGGTCTGCAGCCAAGGGTTCCAGTGTCCAGGAGAGAAGTCCCTATAACTTCTGGCTGTGAAAAGCAGCAGAGATTGTGGTTGACTGAATTGGAGGGCAGCTGAAATCCCAGGCAGTCCTCTTAAAGGGCCCACATACGGATTACTTGCTGACGGACTTACTCGCTCTGAGCTCCAGCAATGGGGCAGTAGCTCGAAAGATGCCTCAAACATACGGAGAGGAACTGAATTGTCTGGCTGCAGGGAGAGGACGGTAGGCAAAGCTTTCTCCCAGATGGAGGAGCTGGCAGAAGCCATTGTTTGTTTGTTGAGCCCTCCCCACTCCTGGCATGCAGATGTATGTGGCAGCTATATCTGAGTCTCCATCAACCTGGCTAACACCATTCATTCATCCTGCCCTGGTGATTCCCTGAGACCATGCCCAACCCAACTTGTTGACCCACCCAAGCAACTTCCAGTGGCTTTTCAATACAAATGGCCTGTCTTGGCTCATGTGGCAGACTTTCCTAATATCTCCAAAGGTTCACAGAACCCAAACAAGCAGCATCTAGTTTCATCCCATACCTCAGACCGAGCATCACTATGCCCAGCCCTAGGGGCAGCCAGCCTTCGTTCACAGCTAGGCCTGTTGAGGCACCTCCAAGCCCAGCATGGGTGGCAGCTATCTGCAAGTCCCTTTGTGGCTCATACCAGGTGTTCCTGGGCTGAGCACAGGCTGCCGCTAAACTTAGCCTGCAGCGGGTCCAGTTCCAGGAGGCCCTGGGTCCTGCAAGCCCAGTGGCCAGCTACAGACAGAGGCAGAGCATCACGCAGCCACCTCCAAAACTGACACACTAAAAGGGCAGACTGAGCAGCCACCAGAGCCATGCTAAAGCAATCCTGCTCTGTAGGGTCAGCCCTGGTACTACATTTCCACCAATGCAGTCATAGCCAGTCCTCACAACCAATCAGCCCAAAGGTCAATCCCTCCCACTGACATGCAAACAGCAACCAAGACTCAACTACAACAGGAGCACACACACAACCCACACAAGAGTCACACCTGGAGTACCCAGCTCTAGTGACCAGGGGGACTGTGTGTCACTAGGCCCCAAAAGCCACCCACTACAGAAGGCCACTCTACTAAGACTGGGGGGCATAGGAGCCCTACCTAATACATAAAAACAAACACAGGGAGGCAGCCTCAATGGGGAGACAAAGAAACATGTCCCAAATAAAAGAACAAAACAAATCTCCAGAAAAAGAACTAAACGAAATGGAGACAAGCAACCTATTTGATACAGAGTTCAAAACACTGATTATAAAGATGCTCACTTATCTCAGGGAGAATTTCAACAAAGAAATAGGAAACATGAAAATAGAGATAGAGAACGTAAAAAAGAACCAGTCAAAAATAAAGACTACAATAAGCAAAATGAAGAATACATTAGAGGGAATCAATAGATTAGATGAAGCAAAGGACTGAATCAGTGATTTAGAAGATAAGGTAGCAGAAAACACCCAATCAGAATAGAAAAAAGAAAAAAGAAAAAAAAAAAAAAAGGAGAATTTAAGGGGCCTCTGGGACAACATCAAGCATAACAATATTTGTATCATAGGGGTACCAGCAAGAGAAAAGAGAGTGGAAGGAATTGAAAACCTACTTGAATAAATAATGATGGAAAACTTCCCTAACCTGATGAACGAAATAGACATACGTGCCTGGGAAGTGCAGAGAGTCCCAAATAAGATGAACCCAAAGGGGTGCACACCAAGACACATCATAAGTAAAATGCCAAAGGTTAAAGACAAAGAAAGAATGCTAAAAGCAGCAAGAGAAAAACAGTTATCTACAAGGGAGCTCCCATAAGATTATTAGATGATTTCTCAACATAAACTTTGCAGGCCAGAAGGGTTGGGCATGAAATATTCAAAGTGATGAAAAGTAAGGACCTCCAACCAAGATTACTCTACCCAGTAAAACTATCATTTAGAATTGAAGGACAAATAAAGAGCTTCCCAGACAAGAGAAAGCTAACAGAGTTCATCACCACCAACCAGTATTACAAGGAATCTTAGAAGGACTTCTTTAAAATGAAAACATAAATAAGTAAATACGTATAATAACATGGCAATAATGAAATATATATCAACAATTACTTTCAATGTAAATGGATTCAATGCTCCAATTCAAAGACAGTGTGGCTTAATGGATAATAAACAGGACCCTTACACATGCTGCCTACAAGAGACTCACTTCAGATTGAAAGACACACAGACTGAAAATAAAGGGATGGGAAACAAATATTTCATGAAATGGAAACAAACAATCAAAAGAATCTGGAGTAGCAATATTTATACCAAACAAAATAGACTTTAAAACAAAGGTAATAACAAGAGACAAAGAAGAACCCAGTAATCCCACTTCTGTGGATTTATCCAAAGAAACTCAAAACTCTACTTCAAGGGGACAAATGCATCCATATGTTCACTGCAGCATTGTTTACAATGGCCAAGATGTGGAGGCAGCCTGTATGTCTGTCAGTGGATGAATGGATAAAGAGAAAGTGGTACATGTATACAATGGGATAGTGCTCAGCCAAGAAAGGGAATGGATTCTTGCCATCTGCAGCAGCATGGATGGACCTGGAGGGTACTGTGCTGAATGGAGAGTATGTCAGACAGAGGAAGACGGATGCAATGTGATTTTGCTTATAAGTGAAACCTAAAGAACAAAACAAACAAAACAGAAATAAACTCACAGATACAGAGAACATTTTGATGGTGCTAGATAGGAGGAGTGTTGGGGGTGGTGAGTGAAAAAGGGGAAGAAATTAAGTAGTACAAATTGGTTGTTACACAGTAGTCATGGGGATTTAAAGTAAACCATAGGGAATATAGTCAATAATAAGGTAATAACTGTGTATAGTGCTAGGTGGGTACTATACTAGTTGGGGGAATCACTTCTTAAATTATATAAATATCTAACCACTATGTTGTACACCTAAAATTAATATAAAATAATATTGAATGTGAAGTGTAACTGAAAAATTTAAAAGGGGGGGAAAGGTAAAGGGGAACAAGAGGCTCAAATTTCCAGGTATAAAACAAATAAGTCATGGGAATGTAATGTACAGCACAGGGAATATAGTCAATAATATTGTGATAGTGGGGTACAGTGTCAGAAGGTTGCTGGACTTATGGTCATGACTTCTTTAGGTATATACACGTTGCAAAATTATTGTGTACACTTGAAACTGATATAGTATTGTATGTTAACTATATTTTAATAAAAATCTTTAACTATATTTTAATATAGTATTGTATGTTAACTATATTTTAATAAGAAAAGGATTCATGTCTAAATAAATAATGAATTGGGGCTAGTGATTTTTCCCCCAGCGGTGTTCAGGCCTTGGGATTCTACCTCATGGTGCCCAGCCCAGCCCAGGGATCACTATGTTTACTAAGAGCCAAAATTTATTGAGCATTTATCTTGTGCAAGTTACTGTTTTATGAGCTACTCTATGAGAATACTCATTTTACCATCACAAGAACCTTGTAGAATAGATTCTGTGATTACTCCTATTTTATAGAAGGAGTAAATGAGGCAGAAACATATTCAACAATATGTCCAAGTTTACACGGGTATGACCAATAGAGCCAGGATACAAATTAGGGTGGTCTAACTCTACAACTAGATCTATAAGGCGTCTAACTACACAGTTAAATATATATACATATGCACACATGCACATATTCGATTAAATCCCATGAAATTGCCAACATTCAACTGATTTTCAACTTTCAAAAACAGTAATTTTCAGTATAAAACCATACTGCAATGACAAAACATTGCATTAACTATGAATGCAGAGAAGCACTGAGCTAAGGAATGACTATTTCTACTACCATATGCTAATACATATGCGTATTAGAGAAGAGAAAAAGTCCTCTGAAAAGTCTCTAAGAATGCTAATACAGAAAGAATACTCAGGCTGTTTGTAGTCTAAGAAGCTACTAAAAGAACTTAAGACAAATGCTAATCAAAATATAATAATTATTAACTTTTATTTAACATCTACTATATGCTGCATTCTGTTTTTAAGAGCTCCATATATATTATCTCTTTATTCCTCACGGTTCTATGAGGCAGGAATTGTTATGATCCACATTTTACATATGATAAAACTGAGGTCACTGGGCATCTAAGTAATGCATCCCTGGTCACACATTTGTGAAGTAGTGAGACCAGGCAATTTTATTTTGGAAACTGCTCTTAACCACAATGCTAACTTGTTCATACAGAATGCCGTATGTTCAGTTGGAGTTTCCTCCACAGAAAAAGGAATATTACGTTTAAAAGCTGTACTACCAAGGGAATCCATGTGTAAATACGCACCTATTTTTCTAAGAAGAGCATTTGACTTACTATTTATTTACTATTTTCTATTTAGAATTTGAGAAAAAGTTCAAAGGAGAGTGCTCTTCTCCATTGGTAAATCCTAGCGGCTCTATTTCAAAATACATCCAGAATCCCACCGCTGGTCACCACGCCCACTGCCAGCAAGTCATCACTATCCCTCGCCGGGGCTCCTGCAACAGCCTCATCACATTTCTCTTCCGCCCCCCTCCAACCTTCACAGTCCTTCTCCCAAACAAAAGATACTGTAATCCCAGTAAGACAAGCCAGATTATGTCGCTCATGTTCTAAGCCTCCCAAGACCTTCAGACCTGCATCAGCACCCTCGCCCCATTCACATCTACAGCCACACTCCTTGCCTAGCTGACTCTGGCCTCCTGGCAGATTCTTAGACCAGCCAGGCGCACATTGCCTTCAGTCTCTCCCATGTGCTCACACTCTCACCTCCTTCAAATCTGTTCGTATGTCCCCTTCTCACAGAGGCCAAGCCTGACAACCTTATTGAAAACTGTGACTGGGCCACCCCCTCATCCTGTTCCAAGTTTTTTTGTGTGTTTTTCTGTTTTGTTTTGCTTTTTTGTTTTTAATCATCTAAGATACCTATCATTTCCTTGTTTATGTGTATTGTCTGTCTCCCACCATTCTCAATGTAAGTCGCAGACGGCAGGGGTTCTGGGCTCCTATTGGCTGGGTGTCCCAGCCACATGGAACATAGGGAAGACATTCAATACATGTTTGTTGAATGTGAAAATGGAAAAAGCAGCAGGGATTATAAAATATGAGATTGGGGAGAAGAGTGACTATGGATAGAAAGTACAGAATTGAAGAGTTAGGTTGCCCAGGATTGGGATTAGACACCAGAAGGAAGAGCTCTTGAAGGAAGAAATGCTAAGAATGTGATATGTGATAAAAAAAAATGTGTGCATAGTTATATGTAATATACCTCCTCCACGTCCACCAGTGGAACTGATTTGGGCAAAGTCTCCCAACCAACCTCCCCACCCTCACCCCTGAACCAACATGGATGACACCAGCAGGGTGTATCTCCCAGCACATCCTCAGAGATGAAAGGAAAGAATGGTAAAGCCACCCCATTTCAAATGCCACTGGGTCATTTGTTAACATCAGGGTGGATTTAACAAGCACTTATCTTCTCAGGACAAAAGAAAATATGACAGAATCCAAGTAGGAACCTCTTTACTCATCTGTACAATGTAAATGATCACTGCAGTGGAAAATGTCAGGTCAAGTGAGGCAGAAGTGTCCAGGCTAATGTTATTTTTCATATCAATCGTTGCCATGGTGACATTTAGCAATGACCAGGCAGTGAATATTTTTAAGAGGCTGTTGGATGAAAAGAAGTTGCAACCCAGCCTTTGTCTTCACAAATCACACTTATCCTACTTGCTCCCATTAAATGGCTCACTTCTTTTAATTGCACTTGGCATGCCCACAAAAGATGAGTTTTAGATTCTATCATTTCAGGCTTGAAGCGTATACTGTGTTTTTCCATTTGGCCTGCATTAAAGTTTTATTCGGTGATTCACAGTGCCTTTTCAAAGGTCACCAGATCATTCATCTGCCCAAAACGTCTCCTACTCCCCAGCCTCTTCTTCCACCAGGGCACTCAAGTGCTAAGGCTTCTCACGCCCTAGTAACCCTCTGGAAGGAGTGTCTATGTGGATTCCCATTTGCCAACTTTATACAACAGCCATACTTTAAATGAATTTTAGACCTTAACTATTCCCTCCGCCCCCTACTAGATTGCAAGCTCTGTGAGGGCAGCAGCTATCTCTTACTCATATCTGTACTTTCCAGTATGAGTAGCATGGGGTATTAACCCTGAAAAAACAAAACCAAACAAACAAAAAAACCTGAAAAAACTCCTAGCACTAGGTCCTAGAGAGCTCAGTGAATGACATCACCAACTCCTCCTCATACAAGTTAGAAGTCCTGATGTCTTCCTGCCGTCTTCCTCTACCTCGGCCCTTTTATCAGCTTACCTAGTCCTTTTCATTTTACCTTACTCTCCTGGACCTGTCCACATCTCCCTCTCCCTGTTCTCTATCCCATAATAGTCTGGTATCAAATCCAGTTCCCCTGACGTGACTGAGTTCTCAGAAATATAAGGGTGATGCTGTGACCCTCTGCTTCGAACATTCTCAGGGCATGGGTGACAGCCTGTAAGGTAGCCTCAATGCCCTGGGTTCTCTTTGGGCTCCTGAAACATCTGCCTTCCTCCACTCTGGTCAGACTGGCCACCTTTCTGTTCCTTTTTTTTTTCAAGTTCCCTAACTTTGGTCACATATCCTCATTAAGAGCTCTGGCAGCACCAGTCCCTCTGCTTGCTAGCATTGCCAGCATTGCAACTATGCATTGTGTATGTGATGATTTGATGAATCACTATCTCCCTTCAATAGATGTAAGTCCCAATCAAAGACTAGGGCTGCTTCTGCTTACCACTGCGTGCCCAACTAGCATACCACCTGGCATGTAGGACTCATTCCATTCATTGAACATTTATGATAAATAAACGTCGGTGGACTGTCATTATTTGAAATGCTACAACCCATAATGGTAGGTGTCTGCCTGCACAGTTGGTAGCACAGAGCTTGCTATTTATTCTGGATACAAAAGAAAAGCAAACACACAGGCCTCAAATCAATAAGGCATTTTGGATCTTGGACACCTAAGTAAGGCTCACAGTGGGCACTCAAATATCCCTCTGTATACTCTGTATAGTTTACAGAGGGATCGAGGAGGAACCAAAACTTGCCATTTTTCCTAATGGTGTGGCTGGAGGAGGAACATTTGGCGCCTGAAATGTTGCCATTAAAGGAGAGAGAATGATGCAACTATTCCTCAGTCTAGAACAGGGGTGTCCAAACTTTTTTCAACAGTTTTCACCAAGGGCCATATGCGGTAAAATACACAAACAGCCGGGCCACTCACTCAAGGTAAAGTACATATTGCCTCACCTGGTTTATTTAAATAAACTATATTTTTAGAACTTGCTGCAGGCCAATTAACAATGGATCATGGGCCGCAGTTGGCCCGCAGGCCGCAGTTTGGACACCCCTGGTCTAGACCATCAGCCTCTGAACCTCACTACTGATTTCCATTTGCTCTCTGTATGTCAGTGATTAATCCTGGTAGAGAAATTAAAGGGCAGAAAAATAAGAGACATTTGTATGGCAATCGGGGATGGATGGAAGGAAAGCCAGGCAGACAATGAGTCTCTGTCTGTCCCTGGCCGGACATGGTACACAGAGCAGGAGGCCTGGAGTCAGCCCTCTGGTTCCTCCACTCCCATTGCCCTTAACCTTGGCTCGTCCCATGTTGCTTCATCATCTTTTATCTGCTTTCTCATTTCTAAACTGAGTGACTAAACCTGTTTCAAGGACCACTGAGAGGATTAAATAAAATAATTGATGTAAAAAGCACTTAGTGAGCTCTGAGTGTCACATAACAGTGTGGTGCAGTTATGACAGCAGCTCACAATAATACCACTTGGCCTCCCTCCCTCAGCTGGTGCATCCTGGAGGTCCCCGAGGCCTCCCTCCTTTTGTCTCACTTCAGTGGACTCCACGATGCAGAAGCTGAGCAGGGGTGCCCTTGGAGAACCAGCCCTCTTGACAAAGTGAAGGAGGATAGCTCTCGACCCTTGGGAGGTGTGTTGAACTTATAAATCCACTTCACAGGAAGCTGGGAAGCAGCAGCCAGGAGGCCCTTAATAGCTAATCTGCTGGGACTGCTGACTTGGTTACTTTGCCTGATGGAAACGGGGTTAAGTGCAGGAAATCATATCTGTGAGGAGATAACAGGTCTCACATTTTTAAATAAACATATATGAACTTATACTGTGTTAGCATGTATGCTGGTCCTAATATGTGTTTCCCCCAGCCTTCCAGCCATTGCTGAAAGCATTTTTAAGGCACTTATTTGAGAAGTTCTCTCAAGAGCACATGGAAATCACTTCAAAAATTACAATACTCATGTTGCTAAAGGTGAATATATTTTTTTGGGGGAGGAGACAAAGTAGTTTAGCACCAGGCTAATGAATAAGGGGTACAACTGGGGTCAGAACTATGGGACATTAACAGAAAACAAAAGAAAACCCAAAGTTTTAACTATAAACACATTTCAACTGAATTCTTAGAATAATTTAATGTGCTAGTTTAGAAGGAAGTTCAAAAAACAGTTCCAAAAAGATTTTGAGTAACAGAACCATCTCCACTCACTGTCATTTACTAAAGGCTTACTATCTGCCAGGCACTCTATACTTTATATATACACTCTATTACTTAAGATTCAGAAAACCCCTGGTCTATTATACCCATCTTACAGATGAGAGGTTAGGTAACTGACCAAGGTCACAATCAACTAAATGGTAGAACTGCACTTATCTGCATAGAGAAATTTACTTGACTATCTCCTCTACAAGAAGACAGCCTTCCTTTAAATTAATGAACTCTGATAAGTTTTTTAATTCGCAGCATATAATGGTTAAGCTTCTTTTAATTAATGCAAAAACAGAACATTGCAACAAATATGCAGGATTAACAGAAAATGAGGCATAAACCACTGGAACAGGGCTTTACAAATGTACATAAATTTCCCTAAGTGTCTCATTTGGATGAGACCCTTCCAAATGGGAAGCAGAAATGAGCCCAATAAAAACCTGAAAATGGGTAACAGATACCATTATGCTTATGTGGAGAGTTTAAGCTGTTACTATATAGAATAACTGTGTATTATATTTAATTACATAGAAGCGACACAGCCTAGGTGTTATGAGCTGAGTTTAAACCTGGCTCCGGAATCTGCCAGCCATGTAGTAAGCTATCCTTCAAGGCCTCAGGGTCTTAATTGCAAATGGGGCATGACCAGGTCACCCTCTTCCTGGGGTTGCTTGAGAATCCAATATGTTAAGCTCTTCTAATTGCTCCTAGTGCATAATAAGCATTGTAAATGTTAGCTATTATTATTAATATTTATGTAAAAATGCATTACTTTACTTTTCCCTAAGGGTCCTTATCTGGGAGAGGGCACAACAGGACAAACAGTCGCATTCTAGCATTCTACTAGTGTACTTAATCTTGACAGTGGTGCTAGTCCTTTAGACTACACCAAGTATGAGTCTTTTGAGCTTCAGGAGTATTTTCTTTGTCAACATTGCACAGTGTCTGCAATTAATTAAATGATATTTGCTAAAATGAAAAGTTTCCAGGACCGTTTCCATATAATCTTTCAAAAAAAGAATAATTTGGCATGCACTCCTTATGAAGATGAATAAACATTTTTTTTTCTCCTGTAGAGGACTTTGTGATCTTCAAAATATTTGGCTACAGTTTTTTTGTTTTGTTTTGTTTTATTTTTAAGAAGTTGAGGCAGGCACAGTTATGCTACAGTTGCAAGTCAACAGAATAGATGATAATGTTTTATATGACAGAATGTTCTCCTAGCACTAAGTCTGGACTTATTAACAGCATTATTTACAAATTTATAGGGAAGGGAATTCTCCCTGCTTTCCCGGTTTTTAACACCCATTATATGCAAACAGAGAGAGACAAAGTTATGGGTACCTTGGAGTATCTACCTTAACTGCTTCTTCCTCCAATCTTACAACACCAGAGAATGTTATAATGGGGCTCTCTGAGAACTCTTAGTGAACGCAACAACCACCAGAGACAGGACACTAAAGGCAAAGCTTCATAGCAGCAACGCAAAAAATGGCAATTTGGTGTAATTGAAATGCTACAGTTTATCCATACTTCAAATGTATCACGGATGAAGTAGGCTTTTGTCCAATTACCTGG
This sequence comes from Rhinolophus sinicus, assembly GCF_036562045.2. NCBI lineage: Eukaryota > Metazoa > Chordata > Mammalia > Chiroptera > Rhinolophidae > Rhinolophus > Rhinolophus sinicus. The sequence continues at coordinate 47,463,384 of NC_133758.1, forward strand.
GAAGCCAACCACTAAAATAGTCTTTTACGGGAAAATGTCTTCTGAGTTCCAAATAATCAATCTACAAATGAACTTATAGATGTAAGTGTTTATAAATTCACGGTTATTTGGTTCAATTTGAAACCTTCTTGCAGTTCATATCAATCATGCAACATTTACTTGGTACCTCTGTAGAAGAACCTATGAAGACTAAACAAAATTATTGACAGTTTATTACCATCTCAGATTCTTTGTATGTGCTCTAAACAAAATATTTTTCATCTACCACATAATTGATAGTTTTTCTATTAAAACCCCAAGGAAATTTATTATACTGTACCCATTATGACTTTAGTTATCACACTTAAAAAAATTGTAAAATTTTTTCACACTCAAAAACATGAACATGTTATTTAGTCTACCTTTATATTGCTTGATTTTTCTTTTCATTTTATTTTGATCTTTGGCTCAAACACTAACTATACCATCCAGATGTGAAAATATACATATACCTCCACTGACCATCCTCAACGTGTTCCTTTTCCTACAAGTCCTCTCGGAATCTGTACGCTGGATTAGGTTTTCCTGCACCTCTGAGTTACAGAAATGCTGAAAGTAATCTAAGGTGTTTGAATAAAAGCATGATATAAAAATGGAAATAGCACAAGAGCTGATTAAAGCTAAATCTAAAATTAGATGGGTTCCCTTGATTAATGGCATAGCAACAGTCTGATGAGTGATGGGGTAGAGAACATCCACAGTCCACACTAATCTAGATTCAGTAACTTGCAGAGTGAAGACTCTCATCCCCACCTTAAAATTAATTTTTAAGGAAATGTTCCCTCAAAGAAACATGTAGGAAGACTAAACAATTTTGGCAGCACTTTCTACTTGATAAGAGTAACTTTTAAATTTTAATTTCTTCAAACATAATGCACTCTATAGGAAGAGACAACAGGTTACTGAACAAAGTCAAAGCCTCAGGTAAAGTACAAGTTCATCTAAATAGGGGCATTAAGCCTGCAAATTCTAAAAGTTCTAGAGAACACTGCAGGATACCTGCTGCACCATTCCAGAAATCTACATTTGTTCAGGTACATTGATCAGGAAGGGGAATATTTGTACATTTATTGAAAGGAAATTAAATGGCAATGGCAGGCATTGTTATGTTACATTCCATACTTTACATAGTAATTTCCAAGACTTTATATTGGGGTGGGGGGGAGAACAAAGAACTTATTACCTTCTATGGTTTTCTTGTGGTCATACGAGGTAAATTCTTCCTCAGAAGTGCCAAGTTTCTAAAAGGCTAGGGATAGACTGAATAAGATGTCCAACGGAAAACTTTAATTTTTAAGTTGTAATTAATTTTAAAAATTTGCTGCATTTGCCAAGCATCCTGTGGTACCATAATGTAAGGAAGTACTTAAAGGGGGGGGAGGGAAGGGCATATGGATAAAACATGGGAGCCATTCTGAAAGGGCTGCTAATAGCCAAGGCTACAACAATTTGAGCAAAAAACTAAATAAGGATAGTACTGGATTATAACCCAAAGAATAAATGTACATGAGTCCATAGTGCTATAAATAAATACTGAATAAATAAGTAAAAGGAGAAGAAACAACTCTTCCTTACAAAAATTTTCCAACTAATAATTGCAGGCTAAATGAAGGAAACAGAAAAATCACCATTAGAAAACCACAGGAACCACTGGTTATGCTAACACCAGTGGATGTAAGTTTAAGTTTTCAAAGTATCTCTCTCCAAATATTTCTTAACTACAAAAGGATACATGTTAACCCAACAGTAGAGAAACACAACAGAACCTCCATAACCAAGTGATGAAAGTTAACATCATTAGTAATAAGTCACATAGATGTCATGGGCCTCCTGATATGATGCACTAAGAGGCGAAATCATCTATGTAGATTCTTCCCCCAAATGCATAACTTCAATTGAATCATGGGAAGATATGAGGCAAACCTAAAATGAGGGACATTCTACAAAACACCTTGATGAGTTATTCTTTAAAAGCATCAAGGTCATCAAAGACAAGATTAGAGGCGACTAATGAGATCACACTAAGCCAACTGATGTGCAATGTGGGATCCTGATCTGAATGCTGGAACATGAAAAGGACATTAGTGGAAAAATTGTGAAATCTGAATGAAGTCCGTAGTTTAATTAATAGTATTGTGCCAATGTCAATTTCTTAGTTTTGATCATTGCACTATCTTTATGTAAATTGTTAACATTAGGGGTAGCTGAGTGTGGGATATAAGGAAACTCTATTTTACAACTCCTCTGGTAGGTCTAAAATTATTTCAAAATAACAAATAAGTAAGTAAATAAATAAACAAACCAATAAATAAATTATGTAAAAAAATTGCTTAGCTGCTCTATATCCAGACTGAGTTGTATCTTGAAGGATGAACTGGGGTTAAACAATAAAAACAAGGATCATAACTAGCTTAGAAAAAAGAAAACAGTCATATGACCTGGTTCCACTCCTCATTCAACCAATCTGTGAGATCTTGGGCAAGTTATTTAATCTAAGTTTCAGTTTCTTCATTAATGAATAAGGGATGAGGCACCTACCTCCTGGAGATAGAAATGATGGTTAAATGAAAAAAGCTATATAAAGAAACATGCCCAGTATATTGGAGGAACCTAATCAATGTTAATTTAACCACAGTGATGGTGATGATGGAGACAGTATTGACAATGGTGATAATTAACAGCCTGTGACTGGACGCTTCTCTTCATGAAGCCCCCGAGGATACCCCACCCCCACACCTGAGCCACAGAAGACGCCAAAGGTCTAGTCGGCCCTTCACCACTTCAGATCCTGTCAAAGCCCTCTGATACCTTCCCTGCCCTTTCCCATGTTACTTGTATAGTGGGAAAACTCTACCTAATAGGACTTTTTTCAAATAATGGTAACATTTGTAGGGCAACTACATTCATAATCAGAAATTTTCCCTCAAACAACCACGTAGTAAAATATTTATTATCTACAATAAGGGTCTTCCAATTGGAGATGGATAACTCTGGGAGCACAGAATTTTTAAAAAAGAAATATGCTGGCAGTTGTCTAGTTTTAAGGGACTCAAGTCTCCAGATTTTTAACTCTGAGATCCTAAAACTGATCTGCCTGAGAAAGTGACTGCCACCTTCTTTCTTCCCTGTATTTCACAACTCCTTTCCTCCCACTAGACAATACAAAAGCAAACCAGCTCCAGTCTATATAGTGCATTGTCACAGGGTACTATACCTCTACTGGGCAAAAAAGGGGACTATCTAAAAGATTGACAGAGTCAATTTCTTCAGTGATTGGAATTACTTCAGTGACTGAGTAACACACCTTTCCCAACTCAGGTAAGTTCTAATTTTTCCCTTTGAACCAAACAGAAGAAAAAGATGAAGTAGCTAATAGATTAATTCAAAGAACTAGGGGATATTTGCTGTAACATGGCAATCCTTCCACTTACGTCTACGTTTATACCGCAACAGTTTTGCTTGTGCTTATCTAAGAAACCAAGACAGAGAGGAAGGAAGGAAGGGAGGGAGGGAGGGAGGGAGGGAAGGAGGGAGAGAAGAAGGGAGGGAGGGAGGAAGGAAGGAAGATGTTACTGAACCATGTTTCATTTTAGCAATACATAATATTTGCCCCCAGATACATGAATAAATGAAAAAAATGCTCTGCCTATCTTATCAAAAGATTAATTTTCAATAACATTTTACATTTTACGTTTAATGTTTATCACAGTTTGTAATATATTTGTTATTTAGATGAAAGTGTCTACTGATGATAATTATAATGATGAGTTAATGCAGGAAATATTTTTAAAACTTAAACATATGGTTACATAAAATGAAAAATGAAGTTTAAATTTCAATTTCTATACCCATTTCATTGCAGAGAATTATAAGAGGTAATCAATAAAATACTTTCAAGCATTAGAATATTACATTAGGGTAATATTTTGTGGAGGAAGTGGAATGGAAATACAAGTTTAAGGAGAAAAAGAAATGATGCAAAATATCTGTAAAAGAAAACTTTGTTCCTGTATTTGTGAAATAGATGATGACCATCAGAAAATTGCTACAGTATTTAAAAGATACATATAAAAGAGTGATGTACTTGTTTGATTATAAAAAGTGTAATATATGCATGATATCTGAAATTACATGCTGTATAACCATTTAAATTTAAGATAAAGATTTTAGATATGAACTTAAAAATGTGCATGTGCTATATAATTTTTCAAACGTTTTTAGGTGGTACATAGCAAAAAATCCATACCACTGGTCCTCAATGGAGTAAATCCCCTTCATACCCAATAGCTTCCCTTCTCTTGGCAATATATGGTTTTTGCCAATTCCTCCGGATGGTTTTTTTTTTTAACAAAGTAAGGTATGAGAGAAAGCAAAGGCTTTGTTGATATATCAAAAAATGTTGTTGAAACACTAAGTGTGAAATATGGACCTAGATTTCCGAGAGGCATAGCCACATTTGCTACCGCCCCACCCCCACCCCTGGGGTATACTCAAGCCCTGATTAAATGTAAAACATCTGTGGGTGTTACTGATTGTTTGTCAACAAGAAGAGAGGAGGCTAAGAAAGTTCCAGGAACGTTCCCCAAAGCATCTTCCTGGCAGTATATATTCAAGACATTCCCAGGCTCTCTAATGGAGGAAGCACGTTAAATATTTTGATCTAAAAGTCTGTACTTTCAGCTCCCTGAATTTCCAAAATAAGAAATTATTATTGAATATGCTGTTGTGTATTAACCAGTTCTTACCAGATACTACGAAGTGCTCTGGCATTTCCCTAACATGCTTTAAACTTGAGGAAGGCTGTAAGAAACTCAAGGAAAACCAAGACTTTCAGTCATTAAAATTTGAGGAACTGTTCAAAAGATTAAGTTTAGTGCTGGTTGTGTAATGTCCTAAGGAACATTTCCATAAATACAACTTTACAAAACGTATCTTGATTATAATGTGTAGATTTGATTGGGCAATGTTTTCTTTCAACAGGACTATAGAGCATTTTAGAACAATTTTTAGTTATCTGGAATAGGAATACTCAAAATCAGTCCTGCAGATATAGCGGCAACCTAAAGGCAGAAATAAGGAAACAAAACAACAGCAGGCTCTGCTTTGGTAAACAGAACATTTCAGGTGGTGGTCAGTTGCCTCTAAATACTTTTAGCTAGTATGGGTACCTACTGTATGAAGTTAATCCAGTGCTTAATATCAGTCATTCACCTATTAATTCGGAATTACTGTCACTGCTGGCTGACTGCTTGACCAAAACAGTAATTAAGAGTCAGCAGGGTTCATGCATAATTAGTTTTTTGAGGTATAATATATAAAACAGTTCTCTATTTAGGGGTACCCCTAATTGTGAGTGAGCAGCTCACCTGAGGGATGAGAGGGAGAAGCCTATTTTTGGCCTTCATAGGGGCAAATGTGTTTTCCGACACAGTTCGAATACTATAATGGACTAACCTATGTAGAGACGTGTATTTCCCTTACACAGAGATGAAAACATTTCTTCCTTTTCTCTGTATACTTCCCAAGATCAGACAGCTTTTTATAGCTAACTTTCAATGCCTCTGAGTGGGAGATGTTTATCTGGTGTCCCTGGTTGGAATTCATAATGTATTTCCTCATGGCAACATCCTACAAGTCATAGGTATAATTAAATTGAAGCACTTTTATAGTAAAGTTCAGCTATACAGAATGCTCAGGTTTTTGTTACTCTGGCTCAGGGGTGTCCAAACTGCGACCCGCGGACCAACTGCGGCCCGCAATCCATTTTTAATTGGCCCGCAGCAAATTCCAAAAATATATTTAGTTTGCTTAAATAAACCAGGTAAGGCAATACGTACTTCACCTCGAGTGAGTGGCCCGGCTGTTTGTGTATTTTACCACATATGGCCCTTGGTGAAAAACGTTGAAAAAAGTTTGGACACCCCTGCGTTAGCTAGATGAACGTTGCTTAGAGTTGAAGACATACCCCTTGGACACTTATAATCAAGGTTATTTCCTTTTACATGTTCACTATTTACAATTCAAGCTTTCTAAAATGCACACTAATGGGTCTTTAAAAGGAGCATCATTTTGTTGGGTATGGGATGGTTATTATAATTTTTATAAGGAGGTATAACTTAGTGCAGGATGTCTAGTGGCAAATGGAGCTAACTACCTTATTGTAAAAGGCAATAGACAGCTGTGCTTTAAATTGAGATTTTCCATATCCTCCTCTGCCTTCAGCTTGTCAGCAATCATTTCTTAATTTTGTCTGTGTGCCTCCTTATATTATCCTTTTTCACCCTTCAAATCAAATGGTGAGACGTTAAAATTATATTTAAAACAAGAAAACCTGGGCCGTGGCTTCATCTAACTGTTCCTATAAATAAGAAGACCATACTCTAATACAAGGGCTTTGTAACATTTATTTTTGCAGTGGCATTTTCTCATTTCCTGGAATTTGGCATTTTGGAGAAAAGAATCATCAAATTATTCAATCTGGATAGGAAAGGTACTGCTTTTCAATACTTCAAGAGCATTGTGAGTTAAATAGGCTTATAGTGGCTGGCTTGAGTACTGAACTACCATTTGTTACATTTTTAACATGAAAAAATGTATTTAAAATTCTAAATAAGTGGCTCACCAGCTTCTAGAATATAAGCCATTCTTATGTCTGGAAATTTCTTTATTCACACAGGTTTTATTTCTCTGCTGTTGCTTGGCAACTGAGATGTAGCAAGAGATGTCAGAGGTTAAGGAGCAGACTAAAGTCATTATGGAAAGTAAGCCTTATCAGCATTTTCCATCTAACTTTGCAATCCTTGAAATAAAATAGGTTTCATTGTATTGAATAGTCTGTATTTTTTTTCTTTTCAAATGCCAAGTTTTTAAAAACTTCTTTTCTTGCTGAATTATAAGTCCAACACACATGGAGAATTTTAATTATGTACATTGCTTCAAAATGGACTTCTCTATTATATGAACACACTTTAAATGTTAAAGTGAAAAACTTCTGGCTTTCTAAAGTTATGTACTATGTGAAAAGTGGTTGTGAACATATTTGAAAGCATTCCAAGAAGTATCAGAAATACACATTGAATCTAAATTTCCTCATTTTGAACCATTAGTTAATGTTGAATAAAATTCCATTTTCAAATACATTTACTTGCTTATTAAAGAAATTTATTCTTTAAGGAGAGGAATGCAAAAATGTTCTATAGGTTTGCTTGTCTCTATTCTCAAATGAGAAGGAATGTAATCAAAATTTAAGCATCATCTCTGGAGGTTCTTTTTTTTTTAGCCTGTTCTGTAGCAAATGCTAGACCCCTAAGGATTTCGAAGCTGGTGGAGAGTTGATTGCATTTCAGCACGATGAATGTTAAGGCTTATTTTCCAGTGGGCAGAACACAATATGCTTTAATGACATTTCATTTCTAGGCAATGTGGTTGTTCCATGATTCCTAGCCCAAATTTTCAACTTTTCCAAACTAAAGGTTCAAAGGTAAGGCAACCTGAGTTAGAATTAGATTCCATGTTGGTTTGAAGTTCCAGAATTATTCTTGTAGTAAGATTTTTATCTTACTCATTTCAGATCTGAGTGAAGCCATTGTGGCCATCGATTCAGGGGCGAGTCCTTAAATTTCATTAGAGAAAATGAACTCTATCCTTCCTCAATTGATTCCCAAGTACTTTGGCAACACTGAACTCCCAATTTTAGTCTGAGATTATAAGCCAAGACTCTATGTTGAATAATTCTTATCAAAATCCCAGTTGGGAGAACTATATTCATGCATATTAATTGCCTGAAGGATATGAGGGCTGCCTATTCCCCCAAATCTCCTGAACTTTACTTTTGGACAGAATTGTGTACTTGGAGCCATTGGCCCTTTTAGAACTGCTCTAACTCAGTGAGGCTCGTGCAGCATGTAAAGAAGAACATATTGATGAGGTCATAATCAGTGACCGTCGGCGTCTTGCTGTCTCTGTCACAGCGTGTTGGTGAAGTCATTGTCCTTTACATCATCCTTTATCCGTGGGAGACACTCCTTTTAGATTTTAGTATTAGAAAAACTTGGGTTTTTGTCTCACAGATATTTCAAATCTGTCACCAATCATGTTTTCCTGTTCACGTTCACTTCCAGAAACCTAACAGCCAAATCTGCAACCTATGTCTATTAATTGCACAAGGCATTACGGTATGTTTCCATCATACTCATCTTGCCCTGGCTTTACTTTTTCCTTTCCATATATTCTTTGAACCTTGACTTCCTCAACCTCAATTACTCTATTTGAATAACTGGGGTTCCTATCTCTAATGTGCTTTAGAGCAAGGCAGGACATGAGTTTTAAAAATTAACAACAAATGCAATAGCTGCGTGGAAGATAAAGCAGATAATCCTCTTATTTTTGTTCTTAGTCCTCCATTCTGTGACTCCAGGTGGAATGACGGATACCGCAGGCCATCCCCCCACTTATTGTTGCTGTGTGCATCCTGACATGCAGAGATGGTAAGAGTTCAGAGAAACAAGAAAGAGTTGGAAAGGCACAGCAGAGGGAAAGCTAGAAATGTCACTCTTAGGCAGCAAGGACTTGAAAATAACTTGTGGACACAGGGTCACTTCTAAGGAAAGTCAAGAAAACACCAGTAAGAAACTTCTTGCATTAAATCCAAAGGTGACATTTAAAATCCTGACACATCCAATTTGTATAACATAAGTGTCATCCCACCATACATATTTATGAAGTAGTTTGTTCATTCTATTGCACAGCTACTACATCACCATTTGTCCCACATGCATATGAAATTCTAAAAATTATCCCAAACCTGTTACTATATTTTCTACCCCCACAAGTAAGAGAGAAGCTTCATTTAAAAAAAACACAACCAAACACATGAGGAATGTAGAAAGTTGCTTTGGCGAAGTTCAATAGTGATATTTCTGATCAAAAGTAGTTATACATCTCCAATAAATAGGATTTGAATATTTAATTTAATAACTATCCAAAGGCAATATACTGGATTCTCAGAAGTCACTATGGCTAGAGATACGAAATAGATACTCCTAAGTAGCTGAAATTTGCCCATATTGTATACATAATCAGTGAGAACGCGATTTTATGTTAGAATGTTTAGAAGCCTATATACACGCATTGTTTCATTGGTTTGGTGCAAAGACTAGCAGGTATCTCAGTATTTCACGTTACACTAGCAGACGCCATTTCCTATGTTCCTTTTCTAAATCTGTACCCATTAGGACCCTCCTCCCATGTAGAAAACAAACCTCTATGGAATTCTTATTATAATAGTTATTATTATTTATATAACAATTATAAATAAATAAGAAAAAATTAGCTACTTATTTTTTTAAAAATCAAGACTGGGTTAGACAACTCAGGTAAAGAATCATCTAATTTCAATGAGTGGGAAGTGAATACAAAGCTAATCTAGGTCCTTTGAAAAAATATATGTATTTCTTAATGACATTAATAATATTTTCATGTTAAAATTATGTCTGTTAACAGTGTGACCTTCATAGCTAATACAAAATCAAAATTCCCTCTCAACATTAATTCTTTAATTATGTGATTTACTCTAATTTTCTAAGCATGGCACAAGAATGTACCATGGCCATGAACTTCATATTAGCGCCCGTTTTTTGTAAATGTAATCTATCAATATCTTGAATGTATTTCACTTATGGTAAAAAAAAAAATCTAATATGACTCCTCTGTCATCTCAGAGCCAATATATCCAGAATTTAGAATGTTCCCATCCAGCTTCTCTTCCTAGGTAATCCTCCTCTGCCCAAAACAACAACCAAAAACCCTACTAACAACAAAAACAACCTGCCATGTATTTCATCTCCTAGATTTGAAAACATCTGCCTATTTCTTTGTTCCTTACCTCCAACCTGTTTATTCTTCCTGTTAACTATCTCTTATATCTGTCACTTCCTTTTTTATTCTCACACTGATATCTGAGATTTGGGCTGGATTATTTCTAAAGTCTCCTAGTTCCATTCTCTTACCAACTACTCCACTCTACCCTCCACTCTGCTGAAATCTTTTAAACCATATTTTCAATGTCATTGTAGCTGTTTAATAACCAATACAAGCTCCTGTGCAGAAAAGAGTCACCATAGCAGGCCTGAGACACTATCCTTAGAAAGGCCTGCTTGCAAGGCTGGCCCTTGGGGCTCATCTGGAAACTTGAATTTCGGGAGAGTTCCCACTGTTCCCCAGCTGATAAAGGTGGCTCACTGCACCCACACTGTTGTGCCATCGATGCAGTTCATGTTGAACTCCTGCTTTCTTTCTGGGAGTCTGGAATTTTGATACCAGGCAGAGGATGTCTCTGTGACCCATCCCCAATAACACTCCTCAGCACTGAATCTCTAATAAGCTTCCTAGGTGCACAGCATGTTACATGTGTTGTCACAGTTTGTTGCTGGTGGAATTAAGCACATGCTATATGACTATACTGGGAAAGGATCCTCAGAAGCTTGTGGCTGGTTTCCTCAAGACTTTGCCCCATGTGCTTTTTCCCTTTGCTGATTTTGCTTTGTTTCACTTCACTGTAATTAATCTTAGCTGTGAATACTACTGTATGCTGAATCCTGTAAGTCCAAATCTGGGACCCTTGACACAACTCCTATGGCCTATTCCATCATTTCTAGCCTCTCCTGTCCAACTTGTAAAGCCCTTCATAACCCGCCCTTACCATTCTCCAGGGATTTCGCTGGGTTCCAGTGCATGCTCACTACTTCAATCAGACCATCACTGGTGCAGTAGGGATGGCAATTTATAAAGGGAAGTTCTCAGCCTGGAGTTAGAGACCTGGTTTCTGCTCTTTGTTCCCGCTGTTCTGCTATTTCCTGTTTAATTCTGAGTAATTCACAATCTCTCTGGGTCTTTATATCCTTACATATAAAATGTGAATAAAACTGTAGGTACAAATAATATCCAGGTGCACGATTTTGGTTTTCTGTATAAATAATTTCTTACTGATTGGCAACTAAAAGTTACCTTCTATCAAAGTTCACTGTAAAGCAAAACAGCTCTGCAAAAGGAGGCGTATTTTCTCTTTAACATCCATTATGGGAAGTCATTTTTGTATAGTTCTGCAAAAATTTCTAGATTCCTTGAAAAAAAATGTGAAAAATATTTCAGAATTAGATATTTAAAGAAAATATAATATGCTATAAAGATAGGAATAATGCTCAAACTATCACACCATAATCTCTCATGTAATAGTACTGTTTTTGAAAGTTACTATCAGAAAAGAAAATAATTAAGAGAAATGAGCGACCTAGTGATTGGCAGGAAAGGGGCTGTATTTCTGTTCAGCCAGAGCCCCGTGTCCCTCAGGATGAGGCAGGTGACAGAGCCCCTCTGAAACATTAGGAATCCCCTTTGTTAAAAACATATCAAGATCAGAATATTCCAACAACAGTTGCAGCTATATACATACCTTGCTAATACCAATTATTATTCAAATTCATTTTCCCAATGATTAATACAAGGTCTACAAAAACCACAAGGGAGCTGTACATAAGACTCTCCAGCCTGAAATAGGTTCCTAGGCTTGGTCTATGAGCAGCTCCATCCCTTTGAGATCCATGTTTTAATGAAGATGTTCTTACAGTTATTTACAAAATAAATTTAAATTATATTTGACTATTCTGTGTAATTCTTGGCACAAAGAAAAACTAATTACAATTTGTGAATCGCAAAGCCTAAGCATAAGTACATGGCATTTTTTACTTTGGAGAGCATTCCAACTTTTAACTACTTATAAAATTTGAAGGTGCCATCACAACGAAAAGGTGTTTCCAAATTCTTTAAGCATGTGTTCTTAGAGCAAAGAATTTCTGATGAATCAGTCAGACTGACGTGTACTAAGAAGGACAAAGGGGAAGGTGAGATGACATTGTAGCTAAACTCCATCTGTTCTCAAGTACAGATTTTCCTACTAAAAACTGAACAGCAGAGCTTTAAAACCAGAGAAAAACTAGAGAACAATTAGCATAGCATGAATGAGCAAACATTTAAAGAGGGAGCATGCATTAAAGAATAATTTCCACATTTCCCTGGTTCAGTTTACAGTGGACTTGCTTAAATATTTATCAAATTCAGAGTTGTAGTCACTAAAAATGGTCAATTCTCATAAGTATACATTAATGTTAGGAATACAAAATATTTACCTCCAAATCCTAAGAGGGACTTTGAACACAGATAGAGACAGATGAAAGATGGCATGCTGCAGTGCAGCAGTTTCAAAGTTACTGTAGCACTGACATTCCAGCTTCCATTCCTCCAGGAATATTCGCAATGAAACACAAAAAAAAATCCAGGATGGTAAAAGCAATTGTTTTACTATCACATCCAGATACTCTTCTTGAATTCAACACTCAAAAACAAGCCAGGAACAGGAAGCAATAACTGCAGAGCATTTGATGGTGCCCTTCAGAATTTTCACCTGGTATTTTTCCTGGTTCCCAGGGTAGCATCTCTGCATGACTGTGCAGCATTCCCAAAAGTGCTGTGGAAGTAGCTTCCAGCAGCAGCAAACAGAAAGCTTAAAAGTGTCATAGGTATTGAAAATTGATGTTTAATTTTCAGTTTAGTTATGCATATGGATATTTTTTACATCCTTAGTTTTCCCAATCGCCATATTAATACACACTTTTCAAATATCTACAGACAAGGATATTGAGATCAATGTCATAATTATAATGATTTTTTTCCCCCTTCATTTTGCTAAGGACTCCGTGGAAGCTCTTTCCTTCCACTTTCTTTTCTCATATTTCCTCCAGGGGAGTCTGAGTTCAGTTATCTTGCTTTATTCCCTGAAGTACAACAATATTAGGAGGCCACACTGGCTACACCAATAAGCAGAGATTCTCCATTAAGCAAAAGGGGTAATTGTAACAGAGCCAGTCCACCAAGCAGAAGCTCCAGTAGGAATGGGGCCTACTCTGTTAGTAGGGAGTAAGAACTAACATTGTTTTGATCGTCTATTATGCTATATGCCAGTATTTACAGTATCATATGTAAACATTAATTTAATCCTAGTACCACCCTATGAACATAATATTATCATCCTCATTTTTACAGATGCAGAAATGATCTCAAAATGATCAAGCAATTTGCCCATATCTCCTAGCAACCAATAAGAAAACCACAAGTAACCCAACAGAAAAGTATGATCAAAACACATGAATATACATTTCATTGCAGAACAAACACATAATTCCAATAAGTATGAGAATAGGTGTCCAGCATCATTAATAGTCAAATGTAAATTAAAACCCCAATGAGGTAATCATTTTATACCCATTTAATTAGCAAAAATGGAAAGGTCTAACAATTCCAAGTGTTGAAGGACTATGGATCCTATGGATCCATATTCCAATGAGAGTGAAAATTGGAGCAACCAACTTTGGAAAACAATTATCTCCTAAAGTTGAACTTTCATACAACCTACAATCCAGCAATTCTATTCATGCCCAAGAGAAATTCTTGCACATGTGCATGAAGAGTTATGTTTAATTATGCCAAAACAGCTCTCTCTATGACAATAAAATCCTGAAAAACACACAAATGCCCATCAATAAGAGAACGTATAAATAAGCTACAATATGTTTTGTACATTACAATATTAAAGACTAGGACAAATGTATATCACAATACACTATGAATCTTCCCAATAAAGTTAGCCTCGAAGGATTATATGCACCATTATGTCCTTTTTAGAAAGTTAAAGACAATCATAATGAAAAGTGTGCTTTTCAGAATACTTATAAATGTATATATGCTTATAATATTGCATATAAAGGGATGTAAAGGAATAACAAACAGGAGACTAAGGATGAGGTCATTTTAGGTGGAGACAGGATAAAATAAGGGAACACCCCAAAGGTTAGAGGAAGGTTACTATCAAAATACTAGCTTCTGTTTGGGAGGTGGCCTTATAGGTGCTCATTGCATTATTTAAAATGTCTAACTAATAATCAAATAAGTAAGTAAAGAGGTAATACTGATGAGAGTGTATCATTAACTGATAATTATTAGTAGTCCAGTTTTGTAGATGTGAAGTCCTAAAAACACGCAAAGAAGCAAAACAACAACAATAACAATAATAAATAAACACCAGGCCCAGATCATACAATGTGATGTATTAAGGGCTCAAAATCAGGTCCATCAGAGTCCGGAGCCCATACCACCACCAGGGTAGGGGCCACTCCTCCGTTCTCAACTAGAGACGTACAAAAAAGTGCAAGTTACTCCCATTCACCCACCATGGTGGTGTGACTTTGTCTACTGTTCATAACTGGAACAGATACTTCTGGGCAATATGCAGACTGACCTAGGCTAAAACCCTGGACCTTCTATGTACTGCCTACGACACTGGAGAGGAATGTCTCCCTCCCACAGCTTCAGTTTCCTCTGGATGTGAGGATGAGCAATGATGATAAAGGTGATGATCATCATGACTAATACTTTTAGTTGCTTAGAAGCCAGAGCATTGCCAACATTTTTATATGCCCCTCAGTACAATCTCTGAGGCATGAGTTATTATTTCTAATCTAAAGATGAAGTGATTGAAAGAAAAAGAGGTTAAGAAATTCCCCCAAGGTCATACTATTATGATGGGAGAGTCTTGAACCCAGCTCTTTGCTGTTCTGTTGTCCAAGTTCTTAACAGCTAAGATATAGACACCTATAGATACACAATGTACGATACACACATAGATACAAATGTATAGATACAAACACCTATACGTAAATAGATACATATGCATAGATATACACACACATCTGTAGATATACTCGTACACACATGTATAAGCACATATACATATACAAATTCATACGTACATAAGTATAGACACATACACAATCTGTATACAAACATACTCATATACACATGTATCGACACATATATAGACACACTCATAACAATAGATACATACTCGTGAACACATACATAGAGACACAGCACATACATGTGTATAGACACATACATGTATACACCCATACCCCCATATGTAAAGATACACACTCATGCACACATATGTACAAACACACAAAATGTTGCCTAGCTTTCCCAGCATTGCTCGATTCATTAACTATTGTTAAAACCTTCCTCCTCCTTCTCCCTCTAGCACACAGCATATAGGGTTGTCTATGTGATAAACAACGCAACTTAAAAGTAAAGGTAACTCACTCGGAGCACCTGGCCCCATGATTTCCATCCTGGGGCTCTCTGTTATAACCATTGCTTGAGTTTTCAGCCTGGCCTATCCCTCCATATCAGCAGGCATGTGAGCATCTGGTTGTACCTTACTTTCTGTTCCTTTGGAGGATAAGGACCACATCTGCGATGGGCCTCACAGAGTGAACTGAGTGGAAGCTAATTGGTCAATATTTGTAATCAGATCTCTCTAAATTTGGAAAAATCCAAGAAGTCTTTTTTGGATTAAACAAAAATTTAATTTTATTTATATTGATATACAGCAGATGGAGTCTGGAGTGTAACCAGTGCTTTAAAAATGGTAGCAATTATTACTATGAAAGATAAGATTCACCATTATCATAACTCATAGAGAATCTAGTTTTCCTACATTTGCTTTTTTGTTATCTTAATTTTGGAGCTTTTCAGTTTGGGGGAGTTTACACTTACAGTATCGAAATATGAAGTTCTCCCCTGAATTCAGTTAAGAACATTCTCTCCTATTGGATTTTAAGAGCTAGGGACTCCAGAGGATAATGAAAGTGGAAATAGGTCACAATTTTCAGTACTTTCTGTGGATGTAAATAAGTGAGATAAGTATAAGATTTGGAAGTAGGACATAGAAATGAAAAAAAAAATAAAAAGCTTTTACAAATTCTGAATCTCTGAAATATGTGAGAACCAGATATATTTCCGGCTAACATAAAAAGTGAATGCCACCCCCTTACCCCACTCACACACACACTCCATGATTTAGCTCTGTGACATTCCATCAAATGTCACTCAGGTCTTCAAAACACAAAATTTTAACTTTTTAAGAGACTAAGGTGTTGTGGTTTTACCTATGGCTTTCATATGAAAAACAGTAAAGAAAAAGAGAATAAAGATTTGGAATGTCGAGTTTTACATCAAACTAGAAAATGTTGCTTTATCATGTCTCAGTTGGCTCTCAGATCAAATCCCTAAGGCAGAGGGGCTCCTTAGTCAGAGAGGAAATGCACTGGAGGCTGTAATATGAAACCGGGCTAGAGAAAGTACTAAACATAGAAGAGACAGAGAAGCCAATGTTGCTGAAACAACTTCTCAAAATCTTCATCCCACAGAGTTGAAAACAGGTACAGGAAAACAGCATAAGGGAGGACAGAAATCTTGGCAACTGCCTCAAGGTTGCTTAGAGATCTGTGATTTAAACATATACTTCCACAGAAAACGGAATCACATCTGGAGCCTACAATTTAATTTCTCCCAACATTAAACAGATACTTACTTTTAAAATGCTAAATAGTATATGTTTAAGTATGTTCTAAAGCTAATGTTTTCTAAATACGACAAATGCAACTTGGTGTTTTTCACCACGGCCAATTGGTTTTAACACAGAGAATATTAGCGCTAGAAAGGACCAAACAAATGAGCTCTTCTAGCCCTCATTTTAGGAAGAAAGAAACTGAGTCCCAGACTTAGCTAAGTGGCTTACTGATTGTACACAAATAGTTTGTGACTGAGCTAGAACTAGGACCTAAGTGGTTGTTTTCACTTTAAACATTTTAACCTCATAATAACGTAAATATCCCATGGAATTTCAAGAGCTGTCATGAAAGTGTAAGTGCAAACTAAAAGCATTTCCTGGGGAACCCTGAGGGACATGAGATTGGCAGCACTGGTACTAGAGTTTCAGCAGTCCCCGAGGTCCCCAAGAAGTCACTGGCCTCTCCCAGGAACAGGACCAGAGCAGCAGAAAGGAAGATGGCAGGTGGGTAAGAACACCATGCCAGAGACACCTTCTACCTACTCCAGAAAATAGCTACTGAATAGAGAAGGGAAAACCTGGAATTCAGGCAGAGAGATGTGTCAGGGAAACAACACTTTCTGACTCTTTTTAGTATACTGTTTAACTCCCAGGAAGGGTGGCTGAGACCAGCAGGTCATATAACCACTGTAGAAAACACAGTCATAGTCCTGGCCACAAGCCAGGCAAGATATCCCACACATGTTAAAGCTTCCACCAGCCTCACCAGATAGGCCTTCGTCTACCCACCCACTGTATTAATGAAGCCTGGAGAAGTTCAGAGACGTGGCAGAGTCATAATTTTAATCTAGGTCTGCTAACTTGCCCTGGGAGAGCCCACTGCCCCAGCCACGCTCCATTTACCCGAATCACGGTCTAAACGGGTCATTCAGAGCAGCACAGTCAAAACACAACAGACACCTTCCTTCCTTTTTGGTTTCAGAATATCATCTGAATATCAGCTGACTACAAAAAAAAAGTTTACTTCAAAAAAACTATGTCACAAGCAACTCTTTATTTCCTCATTTCTAACATGTACTTTCTCCAAACATTTCAACATTTCTGAAATCAGGATTTGAAACTGATTAATATATTTAACATGATAGTTTTCTCCCTGAAAAGCTGTTATTAAATTGATGGGGTAATCATACAACATCTGAGAATCGAACAGCTGTGGAATTGTTTTCAGCTGATAAATGCCCTTGAAAATTTCCGATTAATTCTTTTAAGGGACATGGTTCTAGAGAATAATTCTTCAGTGCTTCCCTAACATATTTCTGACCTGGACCCATGCCCTTCCTGTGTAGGCGCTCTATCCATAATGCCACTAGAAACAGGGGTATGGCAAAAAGTGGTGAATAGCTGGGGCCTTTATTTCCTAGATTCAGTTTCTAAGGATCATCTAGGGCCTATCTGTGGCAGATCCAAAATTCCTTGAACAGATCTGCTGCAACAGAATGTCATCCCATTTGACAGGTGTAACCCAAAAGCATTCAATGTGTGGTATGAGGCATATTTTGTTGTCATGGTATTGAGTTTAACGTTAGAAGATCATCTAATTTTTGGTGATTTGGTGAAGACAGAGAGGTTTAACTTAAATATCTGGTTCCTTTATAATTTTACAAAGTTACTTAAATTCTCTGGACCTCTTCCTTACTTATAAAGTGAAATTAATAGCACCTATAGCATATAGCTATTGTAAGGACTGTTACTGGTTAAAAGTTATTCCAAACTTCTTTGTGAAATAAAATGACGTATAGAGAACAAAGGGGAAGATAAAAAATTATGGCACATAACAGGTGTGCAGTAAATGTTAGTTACCTTCTCTGAGTAATATTTTATGCTTCTTCATATCATAAAGGGGAGAATTTTACCACTCTAACAAATAAATACGTGAAAATAACTTGCAACTACCAATGGTGAGACATCCCAAAATATCAAAGTATTTCATCTGCTTCAAAGTGAAAACATGTAGCAAATTAAAACCAAAAGCATACAGCTTCAAAGAGAAGGCTAACTTGAATTAAAAAATGAATAAAATGCTAAGTCTGGCATGAGATGATGACTCAGAAAATTGGACTGTAGGACTGAGATTCTCACTGTACTAGTCAATGGTTGCCTTGTGTAGAGGATGGTGCAGTTTCCCCAAAATTAATAGAATGATCCTTTTATCCCTTCAGGAATCGTGTGATACTTTTCAAGAAAGAAGACTCACAAACTGAAATTCAAAAGAAAGGGGAAAATAAATAAATATGCTAGGAGCAGTGGATATGTTTTAGTTTTTGTTCTTTTTGAGTTCTTATAATTTTTCCTGATTGGAGTCTGCAGTTGTAAGTTATAAGAAACGGATGCTGTGTGTTAGTTGTGGTGAAACTATTGCCGATGTGTGATCTTCTATGTGTTCCTGCTACTCAGATAATATAGAAAGATCTTAAATATGTATCTTTGAAACAAATAATGCAAGTAGAGATCTATTTAAAAGATAAATGATTCTAAAAATAAAAGACAATGAGTCTATTGTACATTGCTCTGCTGAATGTGTTTACCAACATAGATTTTTTCAAAGGGAACATCAAAATTCTGTCATGCTAATTATTCTCCATTAGGGACCTGGATTCATTTTCTACTTTGCTTTGCTCTGCACTAGAGAGTTGGAGGGAAGGTCTACCCCTATAAACTGCATCACTTAGGCTGCCTGACCCTCTGACTTGGGTTGGCTTTGGCCATCAGGACGGAAGAGGTAGAGGACAGAGAGAGAGAGACTAGGGTCTTTTCCCCAAGCTTCCTTCCTGCTTAGGTGCCATGTGTCTGCCAGAGGCCGCATCTGTCTCCAAGGTCAGTTCTTGTTAGATGGTCTGTCTCCCACTATGTCAGCTTGCGGTGGGCTCTGTTAACACTGATTGCTCTGCTCACCGTTTCAGCCTATGGGTGGTAACAGCTTTCCACCATTCTGGTCCTCAACACCTCTTGTTGGTGTCTGTAAAATTCCCTGTCACATTCTCCAGAACTCACAGCAGAACGTGCTTCCTGTAATGGTCCTGATTGATACACACACATATCAAGGGAATAGACACTAAAATTTGTTCCTTACTTCAGTAATTCAGTTAGAGCAAAATTCTATATTTTGGCATATGTCATTTTTTTAAAAGTTATTTATTTACACACAATGTGATGTATATAGATGGTGTATTACAGAATTGTGCACCTGAAATCTATGTAACTTGACTAACAACTGTCACCTCAATAAACTTAAAAAACAAAGTTATTTATTTGACTAAAGCCACACAAGAAGCTGAAAGATTCAAGGATCACATGTGATGAAAATATAATCTGAATATTTTAAAAATATCAGCGAATTGCTTTGCACTGTGCTTTTCTGTGTGTGGTACTGTTTAAGATAAATAGGATTTTGTGAATGGTAATTTAAGTTATTTCCAAAGATAATGCTTTGGCAGCTTGGTTATTCAGTGTTCTCCGTGAAGCCTGACAACGTGATTCATTTACAGACAAGTTGTGGAAAAACAGAGCCGGTGCTGAAACCTTGGTGTCCCAGGTTACTACACTCATTATTTTCTAATCTGCATCACTTCAGCTGTCTGACCCTCTGACTTGGGTTGGCAGAACCCTCACAATTCTTGAAACTTTACATGCACAAGGAGCAGCAATCAGACCTTAACTATCAAAATAGCCTGAGGAAATAGGAATACGTCACATATTTTGGTTTATAACATTTTAAAATTCCTTTTAAAAATTCATTAAAATAGGTTTTAATATACTGGGGTATCAAAAAATGTATACACATTTAAAAAGATGTTATCTTAAAATGTGTATACATTTTTTTTGGCATCTTCTGTATATCTTCGAAATGAAATGTAACCTATGTAAGTCATTATCCTGGTCATAAATCGTTTAGTAAGGAGAATAATATTCAATTTTCAGGAAGTGGGAATAATCAGGAAAAAGCAGGGAAGGGTAGAAATTAATCAAATGACTATAGGCCTTAAAATTTGAAAAAGACCATCTTGCAGAGAGTGCATTGGCAGTGCAGACCAGAAACGGCCGTAATATTCCTTCTTTCCTTTCCTGCTTCTGCTTCCTCACATGACATTCACAGAAATTTCCATATGCTGTGGAAGTAACCAACAAAAGCTGAAAAGGACCACAGAAAGAGGGAAAGTGGGAGAGGGGGTTGAGGGGGGTTGGAAATTTTAATTCTGGAGAGGAGCTAGAGTTTGTTTGACTCTTATAATCTATTAATGGCTTAAGTTTAATGAAATAAAATAATTCCTTATGACATGAAAATGAGAACTAAGATGAAAATAAAAACAGCTATAATTATCACAATAATTTCCCACACATTGTGAATATAAGCCTATTAGAAATACCTACTTCAATCCCTTAAGAAAATACCAAACCTCAACTTGACAAGAGGTAAAATGCAGTTCACACAAAGGAACACTAAAATGACACACTTGAAACAATCTTCAGCCTCACAGACAATGATGGCAACACACATTTAAATAGATATAAAGTACCATCTCACACTTACTGAACTAGGAAACAAATTAAAACAATAAATCTGTGGGCAGGTGTTGCAAGGAGTCCTGCAAATCCTGTAAATGAGCGCAATCAAGTTAGAGAACAATCATGTAATAATAAGAGTCAGAACGTTGATCACAACCTGGGACCCAGTAATTCCAACTTTAGAATCAGTACCTTGAAAATGCAACTCAAAAAGGAAAAAAGTTATGTGTACAAAGATGTTTTCTAATATGCCTTCAATGATGTGGAAATGGCTTTTTTTCAACCATAAATAAGTAAACTAAGAATGAAATGATATTATAATACAATAGTTTGAAATTTGAAATACACAAGCTATATACATCCTGGAAAAGTATCTATGAAGCAACCTTGAGTGAAAATGTAGAAATAAAATAGTATATCCATTCATTTATTTAATAAATATTCGTTAAATATTACTTTCTCACATCTCTGAGATTGAAGTACTTGACCCATATTCTTTTGTCATGGCTGAGGTCACAAATGTTTTAATGGTGAGCAAACATCAAGAGTCTGTCATTGACACTAAGCCTCTCAAAGCTAAAGATTATCTATCCAACAGAATGAAAGCAATAGGTTCCTATTTCTATAGGTTTCCTGAAAATGTATCTAAATAAAATCTGGAAACTTGTAAAGTGAGATTCCTTAATAAATGTGATGACTTTAATTTTTGAAGAAAATAAAGAGTAGGGTGAATTACTACTACAAGATGTACTTCCAGGCACCCAAATATTTATGACTTCTTAGTTCAGTGAAAAATGTATTACTCTGTACACGAGAAAGTGCATTTGAGAGATGGATATTTGAATACTGTGCTATACTGCACTTAGAGGGATGTAGGCACACGATGTTCCCATAAATAATTATATGAGTAGGCAGATGATACCAGGGGTTTATTACAGCTAAAGACATTTAAAAAATTGATCATAATTTCCTTTATCCATTGAGGAGAATTCAAAGCTTATTTTATGGTGTGAACTCATTACACAGTGTACTCTTATAAATGCTAATGATTATAGGAAACCATTCAAATATTTGGCAATCCATATTAGACTTCTTTCCCTAACAAACCCTCCAAGCCACTACCCCTCCAAAAAAAGTTTACTATGAACTTACTTGAATGTGTTGTAAAGATTAGTAATGATGGTGTTTAATTTACAATAATATATTGCTTTTATCTCTTACTCAAGGTGATCATGACTTGATGATACAAAAATATGGCTATCAAGCAAGTAATTTAATATATCTTTTGTGATCATGTGGCTACAAAACATATGAAGATATGGAGCTCCATTAGGGACATTTAATTAGGTGTAGATGATTCTTTAGCTCTGCGTAGCTTCATCCAAACTTGTTATAAAAAATGTATGAGAACAACAAAAACCTTTCCGTAGCTTGTATACTCCCCAGCTTTCTCATAAACGTTTTAATTATCAATTCCCAAATCCTACATTTTGCCAGTATTTTCTGCCAATGTTTTGAAAAATGAAAAGATACATCCTTCCTCATAATTTTACACACACATTTTTTGGTTTGGGGGAGATTTTTTTTTTGGCTGCTGCTGTTTTAAATGAGGACTCCTGCCAGCAGAGTGACTCTCTGATGCTTCAAGGATATTAATCAGAATCACAGCTGGTGGCAGAGTGAGTTGGATAAAAACACAGAGACCCTTTGATTATTTCAACTTCTTTTTGCTAGATTTTTTTTTCTTCTGTCACTGTTTAATGAAGTAAAATGTCTTTTGTCTTCCTCAGGGTAGATATCAATTTTAATTATAAGGATCAACTCGCAACCTCCCTTTATTTTCCACTGAGGTGAAAGAAGGAAGGGAGAAATGGGAGAAAGAAGAGTGATGACGCAAACTGCTCCATTCCTTTGAAGCTGCTTCTCTTCTGTCTCTATCCTGTCCCTTCTCATTCTTCCTCAGATAACAGTTGGGCCAGGAGGAGACTAGAACAGGCACCGCTGAGCTTCCTAGATGTTAGGAGAGAGCTGTTACCCAGGACATTGAGGTCCCAATGCACCTCTGACTCTGCAGAGTAAACAGTGAGCTCAGAGAGTGCCAAGGCCCACTCCTTTCCCCTATAAAACCCACATCTGGGCCACTATACATCTATTAGGTGGCTAAATAAAAGTACTGACCATACCAAGTGCTGACGAGGATGTGGAACAACCGGAAGTCTCCTACATTGCTGGTGGGAATGCACAGTGGTCGAGCCACTCCAGAAGTTTGGCAGTTTCTTCTTAAGTTACTACCATGTGACCCAGCAATCCTATACTCCTGGGCATTTACCCTAGAGAAGCGAAAACTTCTCTTCACAGAATGTTTATAGCAGCTCTATTCATAATCGCCAAAAGCTGGAAACAATCTAAATATCCTTTAGTAGGAAAATGGATAAACACACTGTGGTCTATCCAGACAATGAAATACTACTCGGCAATAAAAAGGAACAAGTAATTGAGATATACAACAACTTGGATGAATCTCGAAGACATTATGCTGAGTGAAAGAAGCAAGCCTCAAGGTTACACAACTCCACTTACATGACATTCTAGAAAACACAAAACTATAGTGATGGAGAAAAGATCAGTAGTTGCCAGGGGATAGGGGTGGGAAATGGGTGTGACTACAAAGGGACAGCATGAGGGAGGTTTTTTGTGTATCCTGATTGTGGTGGTGATTACGTGAATCTACACATATGAAAAAAGTACGTATGAAAAGGCAAAATGTATTATATGATAATTTAAAAAATAAAATTAAAATTAAAGAGTTTTAATGAGAGAAAGAAAAAAACCCCAAGCCTGTAATCAATAAAAAACGTCAAATGAAAGCACCATCTATCCATCGTTTTCTCTCTCTTTTCCATTTCATAAAGGTTAATGGAATCTATACACTCTTAATGCTTCCCTTTTCAGGCTTAGGATAAATGATATGATTTGCTTGGGGGAAAAAGTAGAAGAAATATTAGGGAAAGTAAAATTTTAAATGGCACTGTAATGATTAATAAAATTTTGAATGTCTTTTTGTGTGTGTGTGTGTATCAAACTTGTGTGAGAATTTCACCTTTATTCTGACCCATAAGTATAGGGTAAAAAAGACATGTCAGGAGTACAAGAAAAGTGAAATCAAACAAAAACTTTCAAAAGATTTCAATGTATCATTTTCAAGAAAGGCAGAACATGACAGAATAGATGCATGATATAATCTTATACAGCCACTTCCCTTCTCAGAAAAATGAAATAATTGCCAAATAACTACCAAGCCAACTGTTGTCTGACAGGCACTCCAGATTTCTTTCCTATGAAAGAATACTAAGCTAAGCAAGTTCTGATCTTAAACAAAAATTGCCTTGTCTGAAGTGGCTTTAGACAGTGGTGAAAAAATAAGCTAATCAACTGTTATGATAAATCATTTACCTAAAAAGTTATGCCACAAAAAACTCTAATGACAAAAATCATTCCAATCTTTAAAATAGAAGTTAGGTCAACTGCTAATTGGCCACTGTAGGAATGGCCCATAGATGCTTGGGGATCCTGGCTGGGCTGGCTCAGGGGTGACCTCAGGGGTGCCCCACCCATCTTGCAGCACACACTCAGAAACGTGTGGGAGGAGGAGAGGCTGCTTCCTTACTTGTGAGCAGCAAACACTGCAGGCAGGCCCCCCAGAACAGAGACAAAGGGAGTGAGGCATAGGAGTGGGGAGGCGGGAGTAGACAGAACTCAGGGTAGAGAGGCCAGTGATGCTACCTGCCCCTGGGAGACCCTCAGGCCATGTGGGCATTATCAATCACAGTTATACATCACTATGGGGAACTTTCGGGGCCTGGAAAGTCGTACCTCTGGAAAACTGCTATGTTATCTCCTGCTTTATGTAATACTCTCTGGATGTTTTCAAATTAATTGCCATTAAACAAAAACAACAAACACATTTTCTAGCTGTATGTCTGCATCTTTCCATCAATCACATCACTGAGTGAATGTGACAACTGTGCAGGTATCATGAAGGCCAGTGCATCTCAACTGTAATTGTACTTGAGAATCACCTGGGAGCCTTAAAAACCAATCTCCAGAGATATGGACTTAATGATGGAACCTGGCAGCAATATTTCTAACTCCCCAGTTGATTGTAATGATGGGAACCACTGACAACACCACTCTGCAGACCTTGGACTATTTGACTGATTCTTTAGCATTGTATAGGCATGGTTCCAATGCATAATTTTCCGCACTATATTCTAAACATCTGTTACCCACTTTTCCTATATTGGTGTTAATTCTTCATTAGGTAAGACTTTTTGATTACTTTTAATGCACACAAAGTAAGGTTATTAGACTTCCTATGCTGTTTGACTTAGTATATACAGGTAGAGAGAAAAACATTTTTTCTCCTTATGCCGTGGGTTGTAATAAAACATACAAAAAGATGTAATTTGTATTTTCCATAAAAGTTCTTTAGGGGGCCGGTCCGGTGGCTCAGGCGGTTAGAGCTCCGTGCTCCTAACTCCGAAGGCTGCTGGTTTGATTCCCACATGGGCCAGTGGGCTCTCAACCACAAGGTTGCCAGTTCAATTCCTCGAGTCCCACAGGGATGGTGGGCTCTGCCCCCTGCAACTAACAACGGCAACTGGACCTGGAGCTGAGCTGCGCCCTCCACAACTAAGACTGAAAGAACAACTTGAAGCTGAACGGCACCCTTCACAACTAAGATTGAAAGGACAGCAACTTGACTTGGAAAAAAAGTCCTGGACGTACACACTGTTCCCCAATAAAGTCCTGTTCCCCTTCCCCAATAAAAATCTTAAAAAAAAAAAAAAGTTATTTAATTGGTGATTTTAGCACAGGCCATTTAACTTTTAATTCTGTCATCCTGAATTCTGATCGTGTATTGTATATCTTCCACCTTCAGACAAGGCAATAACATCATTTTCCTTCAATCAACTTTTTAGAAGGTAGCCTCAAAATCAGCTCTTAAAATCTTTTTTTTCCTCTCACAGTGAATGTAAGCTGCCTCCGTCAGTAATGAAGTCCTAATATATCTAGCAGTGAATACCAAGGATGAAGATTCAATCAAATCAGAAAACCCTTGCACACTGCCCTATTTTTTCTGAAATTAAACAGCCAAGAAATGATGTTGGGCTACATGAGGTCATCAAGACACAACTACTGTAACTATAATTGGAAAGGTCTAAGAAATGAGTAGACAATTGTCTTTCTTACAAGAATTAATTAAAATCTTGTTGAAAGACCAGAAGGCCATGTCTTATGAGAAACTATGAAGTATCCAGAATTAATCAATTCAGACTAGGCACGTTTGAGAACAAGGAACTTAGTTACTAGTTTTTTAAAATAACCCATCTTTGGCTTCTTTAAAGTTGAAGCAAAAATATAGCTGAAAATTCTAGGAAATGTCTTGTGGGCAAATGGTTACAACTCACTCTGTTTGAAAAGCAGTCTAATTGTTTACAATGCATTTTCAGTTGGAAGAAATTCTTTGTTTTCAAGAGAATCCTTGGATCTAAAACAAAGAATTGACAAATGGGCAGATTAAGTGTGGGAAGGAAAGGATTCCACTTCATTCCTTCTAGAGATTTCCATGTAGCCCTTGAAAGCTTAGAAGGAACCACAAGTTCTTCATGGAAAGCCCCTTTGTCATTTGGGCCTCCTGGACAGCCTTTCGCCTCCAGCCTTTCCTTGTGCCATCCTCTCAGCTTGTAAGTGCCTCTCTAGCTCATCTCCAAAGACCAACTCATGTGACATCACTTTTGAGAATTTCTCCCCAAATATTTTCTAGCAGAAGGAATTTGTGGCTCATTCAGTACTTGTTCAGTCTACTTTTCAGATAGTTATGTGAAAGCTCACAGAACGTAGGGTATATCCCACTCCAGGACCTAACTTAGTGCCTTTCCCATAAGTAAGTGCTTGACACATATTTAAAAAGTGGAAACTGGAGGAAATGTATCTGGTGAGTCTCTATTCCAGAACACCTAGAAATGTGCTTACTTTCCTTAACAATTTACAGAAAATGTTCTAAGTCAGTCCTTCTTCTCCTTCCCCTTGCCTTTCCCCTTCTCCTTCTTTTCTAAGTCAATTCTTCTTAACCAAATCCATGAGAACCATGGATGGGTGTTAGGCAATGTGTGAACCTCTTGAAATTATATACAAATTTAATGTATATTTTAGTACATGGATTTCTCCGCCTGCTCCCTCCTGGAGAATCATTATTGTTCTTTGTGAGTCTTTAAGGAAACCATGATTCAAAAATCAATTAAAAGAAATCACTGCTCTACATATATTTTTGTATAAACAATAAAGTATGAGTTTCCTGAAATGGTTAAACAATGAAATGAGCTACCTAAGGCAGTCTAGCTTCTGGATATTTATAAAAGAACAAGTCTCTATTCTGATTGCTCCAGACAACCATTTGCCTGAGGGCTATAATGAGCCACACGACTCTCAGAATCTTACAGCACTGAAACTAGAAGGGGCCTTAGAGATTATCTAGTCCAGTGCTTGTCAAACCATAGATGCACAGAATCTCATGTGAAGGGCATGTCAGAACACTGATCGCTGAGTCGCATTCCTAGAGTCTAGGTCTGGGATGGGGCCCAGGAATGTATTTCTAACCGTTTACAAATGATGGTGATACTGCTGGTCCATGGACCACACTTTGAGAACCACTGATGCAATCTTATTTCCTCATGTTACAAATGAGTAGATTGAGACTTTCAGAAGCTGGGTGTGACCTACCCAAAGCAACACCCCTAAATTGGAGACCTGGGATCTAACCACACTCTGATTACCGGAGTCTTCTTAGGTAAGTTGCTGAAAATTGTAAATGACCACCACAGACACAAAATGTATTTGAGCTGGAAACACTCAAACTAGTTTCCAAAACTAGTTTTACCTGATACCACTGTGAATATATAGAGAAAGGAATCCTTTATTCTGCTCATCCCAAGCAGAGAATTGAGAGTTTTGTTCTGTTTTTTACCTTCCTTTAAATGATAAATATCTTGTGGCAGTTTTATTGCTGTGTCTAAAATGTTCTTTTAAACAAAAACATTATGTCATCTTTTACACAATGCAATAAGAAGTTTCTTTTCATGGGGTCACATTCATAGTGTTCTAATAATGATGTATTTTTCCAAAAATCTTTTGAATAAGTTTTTTAAAATTATTTTTAAGGAGTATATTTTCCAGCATTTAGAAGTCTCCTCTCCCAGCTCTCCCTAAAAAGGTTATTAAAACTAAGCAAGAACGTAGATAAAAGTCTACAATATTTGGCTTCAATCAAAGTCTTTCAAACTCATACTCTTGTTTTCCCCCATCCCAGACTGCTTAAGGAGTCTCGCTTTATTCTTCTGTTTGTTCCTAACCTCACCCCCTGATGCCACCAGACCTTCCTCAAGCTTCCTCTAATTTTCATACTTTTCAGATCTCTGACCCATATTCAGAAAGGTAACTTTCTTTCTGACTCAGAACATGCAAATTCATCTCCCTGTAAAATGACTTGGCTTCAGGACCTTCTCTTAGGAATGGCCTCCATTTATTGAATGCCTTCTATATACCAGATCCTGCATGCATATTGTTCCTAATGTTTGTAACAGTTGTGCCAAAGGTTAATAACTTCCCATGACTTTACATCTGGGAAATGAAAGGACTAAGATTTGTAACTAGGTCTCATCTTACTTAGACCAGCAGTTCTCAAAGTGAGGCCTAGGACCCTCTGTGGGTTCCTCAAAACCCTTTCATGGGTCAGCAAGGCCAAAGAATAAAATAGGAAAAGGTTATTAAAAAATGCCCCCCTTTGCCAACAATATTTTTGTATGAAGCTGGATTTTCTTAATGTATTTCAACCAAAACAATGTATTGTAACAGATAGAATGCAGAAGGAGATGAGAATCCTGGTGTTTTCTATCAAGTTAAATATTAAGGCGATTTGAAAAAAAAAAAAAGTAAAACAATGCTATGCTTCTCACTAAATTGTTTTTTTGGAAGATATGGTTATTTTTCATAAAAATATGTTATTTGTGTTAACATATAATGGGGTTACTGATTTATTTTAAATGGATTAATACGTATTTAAAAATATTATAAGTTTTAAAAAACAAAATCTAAAAAAAAATATTAGTTTTGATTTCTAAAATGGTAAATGTCAATAGATATAATTTACACAAACAAAAGCTCTTCGTGGATTCTCAATAATTTTTTTAGTGCAAACAGGTATCATCCCCAAAAAGTTTTAAGACCTGCTGCTCTTAGATAATACTCCTTTGATTAATTGTATCACCTCCATTCCAGAATGAAAGTTCTCATTGCTGGAGAGGGGTAAGTGGAAAAGAAGACTCTGTGCTTTTAGAAATCCAAACTCCTATGGCACATATTAACTATACCAACCACTTGGCACTTAACTAAATGTACAAGAGAATATATGATCTTAGAAAATATGACTGCATGTCAGATAATCCAAATGTGTGAGGGGACACTTTTTAAAAGAGAATTTCTCAACTCCCTGCATCTCTTGGCTGTTGATGTCATTATCAAGTTAGGTCACTTTCCTGTGTGTGTCACTTCAGTCTAGTATTTAGCCCTTTAGAGACATATATACCTTGTGTTCTTAGAACTCACTGGCAATAGATATAGGCACTGGAAATTCCCCTCTATGAAAACATATAAAGAAACTGAATACCACACTACAGTAATATTTTCAAAGTTGTAAAAAATTACATCAACAGTAGTACAACTCCACTTAGGGGTTGCTAAGTACAAAATTTGAATCTTAAAGCTGAATGCAACATAAACATTTAAAAAATGTAATTAGACAACATATTGAAAATTATTAAATACAAATGTCAATCTAAAATATAAGTCCCTGCCTACAAAAAAAAAAAAAAAAAAAAAAAAAAAAAAAAAAGAAAGAAAGAAAAAAGCAATTTCAGGCAGTAAATCTAAGTTTACTGTTAAAACATCCCAAACTGTTTCATTTAAGATTCTTGTCTTGTAATAGGACGTCACTAAAATGGCGGTGTGAGGTGAGCCTCTGTAAAACTCTCCTGGAATTTACAACAAATAGAACAACTATAACTCCACAAAGGACTCCTTGCAGAGCAGACAGGCAAGACGAAGAGGCCCACCTAAAGGTCGGCGAATCACTCGAGTGGGGGAGGAGGGAAGGGAGAAGTGCAGAAACGGAGGCACACGGGTGCAGGATGCAGGCCTAGCTCAGTGCTCCGAGCTTGCTGTATCCTGGAACTACCGCAGCTGCAGGAGAGGGAAGAACTCGGACTGCTAGGGCTCCGCTTATGGCCCACAGGGCTGAGGGGGCAGCATATAACATGGCTGAACCCCACTCACGGCAGAGACCTCAGAGAAAAGACTGAGGGAAGAAAGCTGAAAATGGTTGTTTAAGCCCTCACTGCCGAGCAGAGAATGGAAGCCTTAGGCACTGAGACTAGCCGCCCACTTCCTACCCTCCCAGAGCTCGCCCCACCCCCACCTGCCTGGTGCTAGAAGCGGAACAGTAGCAGTGTCAGATCAAAAGAACAGAATAAATGCTGTTCTGAGAACTGTGGACCACAGACACAGATTCGCAGCCCAAGTAGTTCCAGCAAAAGGGACGGAGCTGTGGAAGCAGGACTAGCTGTGGTGGTAGTCGCCGCCATTGCTCTAGGCCACCTCTCACAACTCACCCTGCCCCTGGCCCCACCTATCTGGGTAGATCCCTGCAGGAGTAAACAGAACTGCTGAAACTCATGAGCTCTGAATCTGGTGCAGGAAGAGCTTTGGAACTTCAAAAGCTCTCCACATACCCACACGGACTCTGAGCCCTGTGACCCAGGAGAACTATTAACAGAGGAGAAGTCCATCTCCCAGGGAATCCCCCCCATTGTGTGAGAAGTTGGAATAGTGCAGAGAAAACATAGCACTACCGAATGAGAGAGAAAAAAAGCTGCAGTCGGAGAGAAAATAAAACATTCTACCAACAAGTACTAGAAAACAAAATAAAGACCTCTTCCTATCAACCTGTTGCAGAAGACATCTCTTTCTAGATGTCTATGAAGAGAAATAATAAATCAGTAATTGCCATGAATAACCAAGGCAAGAGGACAGCTCAGAAAGAAAGCGAAAAGTCTCCAGAAAAGGAACTTAAAGATATGGAAATATGTGACTTAAATGACAGAGAATTCAAGACTGCAGTTCTGAAAAAACTCAACAAGATGCAAGAAAACACAGAAAGGCAGTTTAAGGAACTCAGAAACACAATCAAAGAACAACATGAGCATTTTACGAAAGAGATTGAAATTAAAAAAAAAAACAACAAATAGAATTTCTGGAGATTAAGAACTCAATCGAAGAAATCAAGAATGAAATAGCTAGC
This sequence comes from Rhinolophus sinicus, assembly GCF_036562045.2. Classification (NCBI taxonomy): domain Eukaryota; kingdom Metazoa; phylum Chordata; class Mammalia; order Chiroptera; family Rhinolophidae; genus Rhinolophus; species Rhinolophus sinicus. The sequence goes on from NC_133758.1 coordinate 47,494,859, forward strand.
TTAGGTAGTAGAGTTGACCAGATGGAGGAAAGAATCAGTGACATCGAAAATAGAAACCTGGAAATGACACGGATGGAAGAAGAAAGAGACTTGAGACTTAAAAGAAATGAAAGAACTCTACAAGAACTTTCTGACTCCATCAGAAAGAGCAATATAAGAATAATGGGCATACCAGAAGGAGAAGAAAGAGAGAAGGGAACAGAGAATATATTCAAACAAATTCTTGATGAGAACTTCCCAAATTGTGGACAGAACTGGATCCTCGAATCCAAGAAGCAAATAGAACACCTAATTACCTCAATCCCAACAGGCCTTCTCCAAGGCACATTGTATTAAAGCTGTCTAAAATCAACGACAAAAAAGAATCCTCAAGGCAGCCAGGGAAAAGAAGACAGTAATCTACAAAGGAAAGCCTATTAGATTATCATCAGATTTCTCAGCAGAAACTCCACAAGCCAGAAGGGAGTGTAACCAAAGATTCAAACTATTGAAAGAGAGAAATCATGAGCCAAGAATAATATATCCAGCAAAGATATCCTTTAGATATGAAGGAGGAATAAAGACCTTTCCAGACAAACAGAAGCTGAGGGAATTTTCTAATACACGATCTGCACTACAAGAAATACTAAAGGAGGCTATTCGACCACCGTCAACAGGGACAATTTGTGTCAACCAAAATATACAAAGGGGGAGAGTAAAGGCCTGAACCGGAATATGCGAATGGAGAAAATAAGCTTGCTGAAGAAAATGGAATACTCTAAATATCAAACTTTCTTTTACATAAACTTAAGGGTAACCACTCAAAAAATCCAGAACTGAAATATATACTGTAATAAAAGAAGAAACAGAGGGAAACATCATAGAATACCACCACACAGAAATAATAGACAACAACAAAAGGCAAAGAAACAATGGAGACACAGCCTTACCAGAAAACTAAAGATAGAATGACAGGAAATCCTCACATATCAATAATCACCCTAAATGTAAATGGACTGAACTCACCAATAAAAAGGCACAGAGTAGCAGATTGGATCAAAAAACTAAACCCAACCATATGCTGTCTCCAAGAGACACATCTCAGCTACAAGGACAAGCATAGACTCAAAGTGAAAGGGTGGAAATTGACACTCCAAGCAAATGGTACCCAGAGAAAATCAGGTGTAGCCATAATGATATCAGATGAAACAGACTTCAGGGTGAAAAAGATAACAAGAGACAAAGATGGACATTTCATAATGGTAAAGGGACCTATACAACAAGAAGACATAACAGTCATCAATATTTATTCCCCCAATCAGGGAGCACTGAAATATGCCAAGCAACTACTAACAGAACTAAAGGGAGAAATTGACCAAAACACAATTATACTAGGGTACTGAAATACATCATTGACAGCTATGGATAGATCATCCAAACAGAAAATAAATAACAAAATAGCAGCCCTAAATGACACATTAGATGAAATGGACATAATTGACATATATAGAGCACTTCATCCTAAAACATCAGACTATACATTCTTTTCTAGTGTACATGGAACATTCTCAAGGATAGACCATATATTGGGACATAAAATCAGCCTCAGCAAATTTAAGAAGATTGAAATCATACCAAGCATATTCTCTGATCACAAGGCTTTGAAATTGGATATCAACTGCAAAAAGAAAGCAGGAAAAACACAAATACATGGAGATTAAACAACATACTTTTAAAGAACGATCAGGTCAAAGAAGAAATTAGAGGAGAGATCAAAAGATACATAGAAACAAATGACAATGAAAATACATCCTACCAAAATTTTTGGGATGCAGCAAAAGCAGTTTTAAGAGGGAAATTTATATCATTACAGGCCTATCTCAAGAAACAAGAAAAATCCCAAATAAATAACCTCATGTTACACCTTAAAGAACTAGAAAAAGAAGAACAAGTGAAACCCAAGGTCAGCAGAAGAAGGGAAATAACAAAAATCAGAGCAGAACTAAATGAAATAGAGAACAAAAAGACAATAGAAAAAAATTAATGTGACAAAGAGCTGGTTCTTTGGAAAGATTAACAAAATTGACAAACCCTTGGCTAGGCTCACTAAGATAAAAAGAGAGAAGACACTGATTAACAGAATCAGAAATGAAAAAGGGGAAGTTATCACAGATGCCAAAGAAATACAAAAGATCATCCAAAAATACTATGAAGGACTATATGCCACCAAATTCAATAACCTAGAAGAAATGGACAAGTTCCTAGAAACATATAGCCTTCCTAGGCTGAACCATGAAGAACTGGAAAATCTTAACAGACACATCACCAATAATGAAATTGAATCAGTCATCCAAAACCTTCCCAAAAGCAAAGTCCGGGACCAGATGGCTTCATTAGTGAATTCTACCAAAACTTCAAAGAGGATCTAATACCAATCCTGCTCAAACTCTTCCAAAAAATTAAAGAAGAGACAGTGCTCCCAACTCATTTTATGAGGCCAACATTACCCTGATACCAAAACCTTGTAAGGACAACACAAAAAAAGAAAACTACGGACCAATATCTCTGATGAATACAGATGTAAAAATCCTAAACAAAATTATAGCAAATCGAATACAAAAATGCATTAAAAAGATTATTCATCACAACCAAGTGGGGTTCATACCCAGAGCACAAGGATGGTTCAACATGTGCAAATCCACCAATGTAATACATCACATAAACAAAATAAAGGACAGAAATCATATGATTATATCAATTGATGCAGAAAAAGCATTTGACAAGATACAACATCCATTTATGATTAAAACACCATATGATTTCACAGATATGTGGTATATAAAGCAAAAACAACAAAAGAACAAGACAAACAAATGAGAAAAAAACACTCATAGACACAGACAATAGTTTAGCGGTTACCAGAGGGTAAGGGGGGTGGGGGGTGGGAGATGAGGGTAAGGGGGATCAAATATATGGTGATGGAAGGAGAACTGACTCTGGATGGTGAACACACAATGGGATTTATAGATGATGTAATACAGAATTGTACACCCGAAATCTATGTAATTTTACTAACAATTGTCACCCCAATAAACTTAAAAAAGAAAATCAAAAAAATAAAATCACAAAATTAAATAAAAAAGAGATTCTTGTCTTGTTACACCACGGGAAAATTGGACCTAAATCTATTTACCGCAAGCAAAGAAAATATTTATAATCTAAAACTGTATTTATACACATAAGTAATATAATTTTGCCTTTTTAAAAAAGTATAAAAGGAAGAATTTGTGGAAAATAAGGGAATTAGAATGTTTCTATGTTCCTATGTTACATGAATCACCTGAACCATAAAAGCATTTTATGAAATTTTACTGTCTTTTATTTGGCATTCTTACTATAAAAGAGCACATGCAGCCCATTTTTGCCTGTCCTTATAGCCATGCTGTTTTTTTTAACCTACAACTTACACTAGGTGGAGCCCCTTGTCCAAGATTTGGGAGTGATTAAGGAAAAGGAAAAAAATTTTAACAATTTAAAGCAAAACCACAGACACTTATATTCTTTCATTAAAAAAAAATGTATCCTAAAAATCTGCAGTACTGCCAGTAAAGAATTTTTCTTTCTAGTTATAAGAAACCATGACAATGGATTTAGGACTATTAACATTTACTACAGAGAAGCACTAGTTACAAAACTGTTGCTATAGCTAACAGCTGTAAGTTTCTGAATTCAGTGCAAACATTAAATTTCGTTTGGGGAGGCGGTATACAGTGCACGGGGGAATAAAACGTTTTTTGAATATTTGTAAAGATATTTTAACCGTATTGATGTTCCCATGTGTCTAAAGTGGGCATGGTACTCAGATACTTCATGACATTCCGATTAGAGATACTGTTAATAAAAACAAAAGACTCTTCAAAACACCCCACCCTAGCAAAAGGCAAAATACCTTTAAACCTCGAGGTTTTCCATGATGCAGAATTATAAGAAGACTTAATTATGCATTTTGGGATGTCTGAGGAGGGAGGGGCTTCTGAAATGAACAAAGCACATGTTTAATTATGGGTCCATAGAACTTGCAGTTAAAAAAATAAAAAAATAGGCTCTGCCTATATTCTTGAGCCTCACAGTGGACTCTAGCTGGAGGAGATAAGACTCCCGAGATAACCTGCCAAACTTAGAGATTGCTCATTGCTGCAGGATAAAAGCACCACTATCTCCTCCACAGTTGCTAGGTCGGCTCCCCTTGTGCTATCTCAGGGCTGGTTTTCCAGTCCTACCTGCTCAAAATGCAAAGTTCAGTCTAACAAGCAGCAAGGAGAACCCTTGCCCATTCACAAACACTTATGCTGATATAGCGACACAGATCTGTCAGTTCACTGGGCAATAAAATGTGCTGGAGTTTTTCTTTTCTCCTTCCTTCCTTTCTCCCTCCCTCCCTCACTCTCTCTTTTTTTCCCTTCAGATTTATATGAAATCTCAGACTAGGCAAGACCTACTTCTGCTGACAGTTAAACCATGTGTCAGAGTAACCTTTGAACAAGTACAAATCATTGACCTCACATAAAGTCTTCCCAGGAAAGTCCAAAAAACTGGTTGAATCAGGGTCTGATAGGCATGAAGGCATCACTATCCCAAGAATTCAGTGCCAAACATAACGGGGGCCTTATACCTGTTAAGGCAAAACAATTATGAAAAATAAGTGTCCTTAATGTTAGTTCATATTTTCCATATGCAAGCTGATTTCTTTTTTGCAAGCTATTCACTAAATTCAAGTTATCACTCTTCTATCATAAATGATTTACAGACATAAACTAAGAGGAATAAAGAATAATAGCACTTAGGAGTGCATAATCTTTAATGACAGAGGTGACTTTTTAAAAAAGAGAAACTGAGCTTTGGGTTCTCAAGCAATTCATTAGCTAAAATAAAGACTGGATGAATTGGACAAACTACATTAAAAAAGATAGTTTTTTCCAATACTTTTAAAACTGACAGAAGTTTTCATGTAAAATTAGTCATTAAACTTTATATATTTTCATACTAAGTTCTCATATTGATGATAAAGCTGTTTCTTCCTCTACTTCTAAACTACAATTTAATGAAATTTTTCAATTAGTTTTTCAGATGGGGGAGGCTAGTGACATGTCCTATGGTATAGAAAACACACAGTAACACATTTTCCCCTTAAACAATGTACTTTCTCCATCCCTCCTGCCAGTCTGGTAGCTAGCATTGATTATAAGACAATACATTCTTACAAAGTAAAGCTTAGATTTAAAATGTCCCCTAAAAGATAAAGGTAAGCCAGGCACCTCATACCTACTTCCAGCATGATACAAAGGAGGGGATGTTAAATCTAGTTGGAAGGATCAATATAGACTCAACAGATTTACACAGTCCTTTTGCCCTATTCTCCTTCTCTCTAGAGTAACAACTTCAGAATATTCAGAAGAGGAGACTTGGTAATTGATGTTTTAAAATTTTTAAACGTAGGACTTTAGGACTGACAGGAACATGGTTGATAAAGAAAGCAACAGACTGAAAGAGATTTTAGAATAGTTTCTCTAACTAATAATCTCATTCTCTATATACGAGGAAGGAAAGAACTTGATGAATCAATTGTTTTTCATTTCGCTGACACTCAGTATTGGTCCTGAGAACAATTTCTTTCTAAGCAAAGTAATGTTTAACCAGTTCCTTATCATCAACACTGCTTCATAAGCATAATTTAGAACTTTGCTATTGTAATTCAGTATGTTTCTTTTTTTTTTCCTTTTTACTAAACCTTTGAGAGAGAGACATAATGTCTTAGTCATCAGTACTGTCATTACCTTAGCAATTAAAGATAAGGGAGGGAAAACAAAGAGACTACATATACACAGAAGTCATTAAAAAGAAGGGAGGCCCTCTTTCAGGGAAAGGAAAAGTGAACAAAGGCACTTTCTTTCAGACTGTGGAAATGAAGGTCCACCGCTAACCTGCACAGAAGGAGAGGGGCTCAGACTCATGGAAACTGGGTCCATAGTGAGCCACGGAAGGTGATTATAAGATGACATCAGAAGGCAATACTGTAGGAGAGTGTAGGCCTAGCCTGGAAGGGAAATATACTCCCATATGTGGGGACTTTGTTCCCCCTGCAGGAACCAAAACTGGGAGGCACGAGGGTCATTTCAGTTTTAGAGTCTGGGAGTGGAATGACAAGGAAGGCTTATGATTCTGATTTCAATGGCAACTGCAGGTTTTGATAAGAGTGCCCCTCCTTCCAACACAGAGGTCAGTGATTGAAAAAGCTATAAAACTTGAATGAGATATTACTTCAGGCATAAAAGTAAAAGCAAACATTTCCTAGAAGAGTCAAACTCAAGTCTATGGAGGTTAAAAACTCAGCTCATCTGACATCTCACATCAAACTTTCCTTCTGTTTTGTATTGCAATCAATTGCCTAAATGTCCTCATCTATCAATGGTTTGAAATTTCCTTGATATTTGACTTCGTCTTTTTTTTGGTCCCACACCAGCTACTATAGTGCTGTGTATCTTTTGGGTAGTCAACTAACATTTACAAGATGAGTAGCAGAAGTTTAAATATTTGGAACAGTTACAAACGATGCATTTACTGCTTCTAGGGTTGGAAGGCTTAAAGCTCAAGGGGTCTTTTTAAGGAAAAATCCTATCTCCCTTTTCAGACAGATATCCATTTTATTAAAACCATTTCTATTAATAGAGCAGATAGAAAATGCCCATGTGTTTCATTTTCTTCTTTTATCCCCAATTTCCCAAATTCAGAGGCATTTTGCTCTTCTTCAGTTATATTCACAAAAACATTTCTGTAATTATATGGTGGACACTATGATATATGAACTGCCTACACCCCCTAACAGGAATGAAGGATTTATAACCCTCCAGCTGCTAGAAGTGCTGACAGAATGCAGCCCTCAGCTCAGCTGTCAGCCCTCTTTGGGGATTGCTTCTACTGACGAAAACTACACTGCCTTCCAGGGTAACCCACATCCCAAATGACCCATCTATGTGGGGGTAAAAATTCTCGGCCCCTCCTGCTCTAATTAGAAACAACCTGGAAATCATCTCAGCTCCAGGTCTCACCACAGGGTGGGCTGAGGCCTTTATGGACCACACTCCAGCCAACTTCTCCCTTTGTCTTGTTCTGCTTTCTTCTTTGGCATTGGTCCCAGGAGCACTCGCTAATAAACACCTTGGCTGCCAATGTCCATTTCACAGTCAAGAAACACAACCTGTGACAGCCTACCAAAATTTAGGCATTTGGCATAAAGAAATTACTAAAGGATGAAGTACCAGTTCTTTCCAATTTTATAAAACAATAGGGGGGCTATATAGGCAAATCCATCACACCCTTATAATATGCAAAGGTGTGTGAGAGACATACACACAGTGTTGTAAGCATCAGAGGATTCTTATACCCAGTAGGGTGGGGAGAGGAAGGTTATCAAGGACAGACTTCTTGTAGGATCTGTGTATAAAAGACAAATAGGAGTTACTAGATAAAGAAAAGGTAAGGAGTTGGAGGCAGAAGGAAGAAGATGAGAAAAATCACAGATACATGAGGGTTCCTGGGATGCTCAAGGCAAGCCGCACCATAGGGCACAGCAGGAGTGACACATGAGAAAAGGGTGTGGCCAAAAGTAAAACAAGCAGAATAGGATCAGGGTTAAACTTGCAGGTCATCTTAATGAGCTTCATTCTTGATTTTATTTTAGGCTAAGACACAAGACGGATGACTTTTCCATGCAACCTATACTTCCAGATTTTCAAATTCCTCACCTCTACCAAAATTATTTGGAAAAATAAAGCAAAAGGCATCACAGACATTTTGGGAGGATGAACATAGTATGGACAACACCTTTATATAAACACGTAATCATCTACTATGCATGGAATCAGTTGTCTTATAAGAAAAATCCTCAGTGCATAAAAATTTTCAAAATATAGTATTTTATTTTGAAAAAGAATCTTGTCTTTTTTTTAGACCTACACTACATGAGTAATATTAAAAATGTAAATAATTATGGTCTGTTGAAGAGTAAATATGTTATTTATTGTTATTGAAATAAGTGAAATATACAGATTTAACCTTTATTTATATGACTTTTCTTTCAAGTTTTGTTTGTATCATCATTTTGCTATTCATTTGGTAATCATAAATATTTGTCATTGTGGGTAAGAATATTCATAGTATCATTACATACGATATAAATGCTAGAGCTTTATTCCTCTATCCTTGCCTTCCTTCTTACCTAGAAATTATCTGTGAGTAAAATTACACAGCAAACTTAATCCCTATAAAAATCACAACTCACAAGCACTACAGAAACTCTTGATAAGCAGAACTGTTAGCTGCGTACCAAGAACCATTAGGCGATGGGACAGATAAGCAAGGCTGGCAGTTTTATATAATCCTCAGTCCCTAGCAAGCCATGGCATAACCTTTCCCTCTCTCTCCCCCGCACCCAAACACAAGCGATAATGCAGAATAAAAGTGAGTGTAAACAGTGTGTCACAGAGGTAAACTTGAATCCAGTGTATTTTACTTTAAAAACATAAATAATTTTTAAACTTTAATAATCGATTTATTATTAGTAACACCTTACTTGTGACAACCACACAAAGGACCAATACGCAACATGCTGTTGCAATACTATGGTGGAGAAGCACTACTAGAAGCAATACAGAACCAATGGGGTGTTTAAAGCAAGAGAGAGGCACGGTCAGATTTATAGTTTGAGTATGTCTCTTTCGAGCCGGATGGAGGATGGAATAAAGATGAAAAAAATGGTTTGGCAAGGTGTAGCAAAACTCAAGTAATACATGATGAGGGTCTGCATACCTTAAACAATTTGAAATTTCAGCATTCTAGCCAAACACTTTCAGAGCTGGGCTCTAGTGTCAACGGAGTACTTTGAAAGAGTCAAGCAAGGAAAGCTCGCTGACCAAGATAACTTCCTGCTTTGCATGTCTCTCTTATTTTGAGAAGGGCCTTCTTACCCTGACTAATAAAGCAGAAAATCAATTAGCTATTAGAAAAATACTTATGATTAGATTGAGGAGCTCAATAACACTCAAAAACTGGAGTCAAAAATCCAAATGGAATTTGTAGGTACAATGGTTTATCTAAATTTGGAAATAAGTTAGCTTCTGCTTGATTTTTCCCTCCAAAACTATTATTTCTATTTAAATATGTCATACTGCCAGATACAAAAATATCAACTTCTCTAGAACAGAAATCACTTTCATATGGCAAATCACCCTACTAATATGTCTCTTACTATAACCACTCTTGTCCCCTCCATTCCCTGCCACCACAAGATTGTCACTTTTGATTCATGAAAGAGCTTCACATAACTGTCAGATAAAGATAAATTTAGTTGTACATGACAAAGTACTGTCTGTGATGCACCAAAATTCTGTCTTTGGAGGTACAGAAGAGTCAAAAAGTACATTAAGCTGGTTAAAGGGAAATGTGTCTGGTGAAAATATTTTATGAATATGACGCTTGTGGCTTTTGACAGATTAAGTTGTACACCAGTTTGCTTATTTATAATCATTTTATAGGTCCTGTATCATCATGTTGTTTTGAAAATTAAATTAGACCGACGTAAAGTCTTTAACCCATAGCCTGGGAGAGAAGAATCACCTTCAGGTGTTGCTGAGTGTTATGGTGATGACAATAGGTACACATGATTGTACACATTACAGAAAATGAACCATGTCAGTGGGACAAATCCACCAGCTTTTTTGTTCATTTGTTTTAAAGAAAATGATCCCTTATTGACCAAACCAGTGACTCTTTATGTTGCAGAGCCAGCCTATAAGAAAACAAACCAACTCCCAAGTCAAAAGTTTCCGCTGTAGAAGGAGGCCTCAGAAAGAGAAAGAGAGGAAGAGGCTGATGAGGAGAACATATACTCACTGCAAGAGTTGGTTGAAAAATAATAGTAAAACACCCTGGCTCGCTCTTTGCTACTTTTAGGATCAGAGACTTCTGAAGATTTCCTGATCATCTCACAAATAAAGAGTTTTCTTCAGAAAGCTTTTGAAATTCTAGACAAAAGGAGAATTCACAAGATTTGGCTCATGGTCAATTCAAAATAAGTAGATTCTGGTGACTGATTATTACTGGAATAATAAATGAGATTTTAAGGATGACTGTTCAGCTGGTTATTGTTTAGGAGAAAGAGGAAGAAGAAAAGACCTGAAAAGGCCTCTATAGGATACTACCTTTCCTCAGCATGGCCCGCTGGGGTGTTCCTGCTGGGACCCACCCCACTCATCTCGCCCCTGAATCCCAGGACCCGTCTTCCTTGTGCCCTAGAAAGGGGGCAGAGGCAGAAGGAGAACCCTGCTTTGTGTAAGGCTTGGGGATGGAAGGTGTCTTGCCACCCACCTGGTTGCCACAAGAGGCCCATTGTGCAGCTTACCATCCATCTCCAATGTTGACAAACCTTGGAAACATACAGTGACTTTTGTTGACAATGGAGGAGAAAAATATTACTCTGTACACAACATTATACTTACTTAGAAGATTGTCACAGCTTGCCTGCTGCTTAGTTGAGTTACCAGACATCCTCCATTTAAGAAGCAGTGAGGAAGAGGATCCAAGATGGTAGAGTAGATAAATGTTGTGCTTGCCTCCTCCCATAACCACATTAAAATTATAACTAAATTACAGAACAATCAACCTGGAAGACCATCTACCTGAACAGATGTCCTATGACTAAGAATATAAAGAAGAAGCCATGTAAAAACTGGTAGGAGGGGCGGAAACACAGAAGGGGCAGCCCCACACCTGCCTGTCGTGGTTTAGAATAGGAGGGTTACCTCATCCAAAGAGGTCCCACCTGGAGGAGTGAGGAGCCCCATATTGGGTTCCCCAGCCTGGAGTACCGGTGCTGGGAAGAGGAACTCCCACAACACTGTGAAACACAGTGGGGATTCTGACCATCCAGGTAGGACAGAAGGCTGTAAGAAAAGTAGATGTCCTCTTAAAGGGCCTGCACACAGATTCTCCTGCTCGCAGGCACTCACGCTGGGCTCCAGTGAGGGGACAGTTACTCAGGAGGAGTCAGAGATATACAGGGAGAGACTGACTTGTATGGCTTCAGTCCAAGGACTGGAGAGACAGTTGCCATTTTCCCTGTGTAGAATTCTTCTCCTGTACAGCTGGCAGGTGGTCACCATCTTTTCTCTGTTGAACCCTCCTCCACATGGCCAAATACGAATCTCAATTGGCCTGGTGAGCTCCACTTACTCCACCTTGGTGAGTCCCTGGGACCCCATCCCCCACCCCCAACTCATACAACACTAGAGGAACATTCTCGGCTAGCAGCCAGTCCTGCCCATGTCACACTCTTTCTTGGACAACTCTCGGGGGGTTCACAGCCCCAGGCAGGTGGCAGCTGGCCTCAGTGTGCTCTGAGATTTTTTTCTGAGTAGCTCCAGGCTCAATACAGGCACCAAAACAGAGACTACATTAACCTGGTAAAGACCACGTGTCCCACCCTGGTGACTCTCGGAGACCCCACCTAACTCACATACTGTAGGAGGCTCTATCAGGGGCTGAGCCTTATGGGAGTTGGCAAGCAGCAGCAGGCATCGTGGTGCCCTAGCATTTGGCAGAGCTACTCCAAGCCCAGTATTGGTGGCAGCCATCTCAGTTCTCAGCATGGCCTCTCCCACATGCACAGGTAGTGACCAACCATGGATCACTTTGTACCTCCTACCAGGTATGCTCCAGCCAGTCATGGGCAGTGGCTGACCTGGGTCTGCACTGGAGCCCCTCCCAAGAGGGCCCACAACCAACATAGCTGGAGGTCAGCTTCAGACTATAGCACAGTACCACCCAATTAGCCCCAAAAGCGGCACACATGAAGGGTGGACTCAACAGGTACCAGAGCCTGCTGGGGCAAATCCTGCTTGGTGGAGTAACACCTTCCCCACCCCCACCCCCATACAGTAGTCCATAAGCTGTGGATGTGGCCAAACTCCACATCCAGTCAGCCTGATAGTCAATCCTACTCACTGACATGCCAACAGCCATCAAGGCTCAACAGAAGGGCACACACAACCCACACAAGGGACACTCCTGGAACACCCAGCACAGGTGACCAGGGAGAATGTGCCACTGGGCTCCACAGGGCATCTACTACATACGGCCACCTCGCCAAGACTAGGAGATATAGTAGATCTACCTAATACATAGAAACAAACACAGAGAGGCAGCCAAAATGAGGAAACAAAGAAATATGTCCCAAATGAAAGAACAGGAGACCAGAAAAAGAACTAAATGAAATGGAGGCAAGCAACCTACCATACACAGAGTTCAAAACAATGGTTATAAGGATGCTCAATGAACTTAGGCAAAGAACAGATGAACTCAGTGAGAACTTCGAGCCCCATAAAAAAGAACCAATCAGAAGTGAAAAATACAATAATTGAAATGAAGGATGCCCTACAAGGAATCACCAGAAGACTAGATGAAGCAGAGGATCAAATCAGAGATTTGGAAAACAAGGTGGCACAAAACACCCAATTGGAACAGCAAAAGGAAAAAAGAATTTTAAAAAATGAGGATAGTATAAGAAACCTCTGGGACAACATCAAACATAACATTTTTGCATCATATGGGTACCAGAAGGAGAAAAAAGAAAGCAATGGATTGAGAACCTGTTTGAAGAAATAATGACTGAAAGCTTTCCTGACCTGGTGAAGAAAATAGACACACAAGTCCAGGAAGTGTAGAGAGTCCCAAAAAAGATGAATCCAAACAGTCCCACACCAAGATTCACTATAATTAAAATGGGAAAAGTTAAAGACAAAGAGAAAATCCTTAAAAGCAGCAAGAGAAAGGCAGCCAGTTACTTACAAGGGAGCTCCCATAAGACTGTCAATTGATTTCTTAACAGAAAATTTGCAGGCAAGAAGGGATTGTCACAAAATATTCAACATCATGAAAAGCAAGGACCTACTCTACACAGCAAAGCTATTATTTAAAACTAAAGGAGAGATAAAGAGCTTCCTAGACAAGAGAAAGCTAAAGGAGTTCATCACCACCAAACCAGTATTTCAAGAAATGTTAGAGGGACTCCTTTAAGAAGAAGAAGGGGGAAAGAAAAGAACATAAATATGAATAATAAAATGGCAATAACTGTATATCTAGCAATAAGCACTTTAAATGTAAATGGATTAAATGCTCCAATCAAAAGACATAGGGTAGCTGAATGGATAAGAAAACAAGACCTATACATATATTGTCTAAAAGATACCAACACAGACTGAAAATAAAGGGATGGAAAAAATTTCATGCAAATGGAAATGAAAAAAAAGCTGGGGTAGCAATACATATATCAGATAAAATAGACTTTAAAACAGAGGCTATAATAAGAGACAAAGAGGGACATTACATAATGATAAAGGTATCAATTCAACAAGAGGATACAACCCTTGTAAACATTTATGCACGCAACATAGGAGCACCTAAATATATAAAGCAAATATTGATTGACATAAAGGGAGAAATCGGCAGTAATACAATCATTGTAGGGGACTTTAACACCACATTGACACCAATGGACAGATCTTCCAGACAGAATATCAACAAGGAAACAGTGGCCATAAATGACACACTAGACTAGATGAATTTAATTGATATTTTTAGAGCATTTTACCCCAAAGTAGCAGAATATACATTCTTTTCAAGTGCATATGGAATATTTTCCAAGATAGACCACATATTAGGCCACAAAACAAGTCTCAATAAATTTAAGAAGATTGAAATCACATCAAGTGTCTTCTCAGGCCATAATGGTATGAAACTAGAAATCAATTAAAAACAAACAAACAAACAAAAAACCCTAAAACACCCACACACACATATGAAAGCTAAATAACATGGTACTAAATAATAAATGGGTCAACAATGAGACAAAGGAAGAGACCAAAAGATACCTTGAGACAAATAAAAATGAAAACACAGTGACCCAAAATCTACTGGACACAGTGAAAGCAGTCCTAAAAGGGAAATTCATAGAAACAAGAATAATCTTAAATAATAATCTAACCTTACAACTGAAAGAACTAGAATGAGAACAGCAAAGCCCAAAGTGAGTAGAAGGAAGGAAATAATAAAGATCAGCGTGGAAATAAATGACATAGCCTGAAAAAATACAAAAGATCAATAAAACAAAGAGCTGCTTCTTTGAAAAGATAAACAAAATTGATAAACCTTTAATAGATGCAGCAATAAAAAAAGAGAGAGGACACAAATAAATAAAATCAGAAATGAAAGAGAAGTGACAGCAGACACCATAGAAATACAAATAAAATAATGCAAACAATTATATACCAACAAATTGGACAATCTGGAAAAAAGTGGATCAATTCCTAGAAACATATAACAGTCCAAGACTGAATCAAGAAGAAACTGAAAATCTGAACCGACCGATTACTACTAATGAAATTGAATGAGTAATCAAAAAACTCCAACAAACAAAAATCCTGACCTGATGGCTTCACAGGTGAATTTTACCAAACATTCAAAGAATTAATACCCATCTTTCTCAAACTATTCCAAAAAATCCAAGAGGATGGAAATCTCTCAAGCTCATTTTATGAGGCCACTAGTATCCTGATTCCAAAACCAGACAAAAAATTGACAGATAAAGAAAATTATAGGCCGGTATCCCTGATAAACGTAGATGCAAAAATTCTCAACAAAATATTAGCAAACAGAATTCAGCAATACACCAAAAATGTCATAAACCATGATCAGGTGGGATTTATTCTTGGTATGCAAGTTTGATTCAATATCCACAAATCAATTAATGTGACTCACCACATAAACAAAATGAAAGATAAAAATCATATGATTGTATCAATAGATGCAGAAAAAACATTTGACTGAATCCAGCATCCATTTATGATAAAAACTCTCAGCAAAGTGAGAATAGAGGGAACATATCTCAACATAAAAAAGGTCATACGACAAACCCACAACTAATATCGTACTCAATGGGGAAAAGATAAAAGTGTTCTCTTAAGATGAGGAAGAAGACAAGGATGCTTACTTTCACGACTTTTATTCAACATAATATTGGAAGTACTAGCCACAGCAATCAGACAAAAAAAGGAAATAAAAGGCATCCAAACTGGAAAGGAAAAAGTAATACTGTCATTATTTCAGATAACATGATACTATATATAGAAAGAACCCAAAAGATTCCCCCAAAAAACTATTAGAACTGATAAATGAATTCAGCAAAGTAGCAGGATACAAAATTAATATTCAGAAATTGGTTGCATTTTTATACACTAATACTGAACTATCAGAAAGAGAAATTAAGAAAACAACCCCATTTACAATTACATCAATAAAAATTTAAAAAGCTAGGAATAAATTTAACCAAGGAGGTAAAAGACCTGTACTCAGAAAACTGTAAGATGCTGAAGAAATTAAAGATGATACAAATAAATGGAAGTATACACCATGCTCATGAATAGGAAGAATTAATATAGTTAAAATGTCCATACTACTGAAAGCAGTCTATAGATTCAATGCAATCCCTATCAAAATATCAACGGCATTTTTCACAGAACTAGAATAATCTCAAAATTTATATGGAACCACAAAAGACTCCAAATAGCCACAGCAACCTTGAGAAAGAAGAACAAAATTGGAGGTATCACACTACCTGATATCAAACTATACTACAAGACTATAGTAATCAAAACAGCATGGTACTAGCATGAGAACAGACACATAGATCAATGGAACAGAAATAGAATGCCAAGTAATAAATCCATGCCTATATGGTCACTTAATCTATGACAAAGGAGGCGAGAAGAATATACAGTGGGATAAAGACATTCTAGTCAATAAATAGTGTTGGGAAAAATGGACAGATACATGCAAAAAAACCAAAAACAAACAAACAGTGAAACTGGATCACCTTCTTACTCCATATAGAAGAATAAACTCAAAATGTAAGACCCAGACTTAAATGTAAGACCCAAAATCTTAAAACTCCGAGAAGGAAACATAGGCAATAAACTCTCTGATATTGCTCTTAGTAATATTTTTCTGATTTCCTTGGATAAGAGAAACAAAAGAAAAAATAAACAAATGGGACTACATCTACTAAAATGTCTTTGCACAGCAAAGGGAATCACCAACAAAACAAAAAGACAACCTATTAAATGGGAGAAGATATTCACCACTGATAAGGGGTTAATGTTCAAAATTTATAAAGAATTCATACAACTCAACACCGAGAAAACAATCAAATTTTAAAAAACGGCAGAGGACCTGAATAGACATTTCTCTAAAGAGAACATGTACATGGCCAACAGACATATGAAAAAGTGCTCAACATCACTAATCATCAGGGAAATGTAAATTAAAACCACAATGAGCTATCACCTCACACCTGTCAGAATGGCCATCATCAATAAACAGCAAGTGTTGGTGAGGATGTGGAGAAAAGGAACCCTTGTACACTGTTGGTGGGATTGCAAATTGGTGCAGCCACTATGGAAAACGGTTTGGAGGGTCATCCAAAGTCAAAAATAGAACTACCTTATGACCCAGCAATTCCACTTTTGTGTATTTATCCAAAGAAATCCAAAACACTAATTTGAAAAGATATATACACCTCTATGCTCAATGCAGCAGTATTTATGATATCCAAGGTATGGCAGCAACCCAAGTGCCCATCAATAGGTGATTGGATAAAGAAATAGTGGTACATATAAACAAATGGAATATTACTAGGCCATAAAAACAATGAAACTTACCATTTGTGACAACATGGATGGACCTAGAGGGTGATATGCTAAGTAAAATAAGTCAAACTAAGAAAGACAAATACCGTATGTTCTCACTTATATGTGGAATCTAAAGAACAAAATAAATGAATAAACAAAACAGAAACAGACTCATAGATACAGAGAATAAACTGATGGTTGCTAGACGGGAAGAGAGGTTGGGGAGCTGGGTAAAAATGGTAAAGGTCTTAAGAAGTACAAATTGGTAGTTACAAAATAGTCACGGGGCTGTAAATTAAAGCATACGGAATATAGTCAATGATATGATAATAACTACTATCTATAATGCCAGATGGGTACTGGACTAATCGGGGGGATAACTGCATAAATTATATAAATGTCTAGCCAGTATACTCTACACATGAAACTATGTATAATAATATTGACTGTCCACTGTAACTGAAAAAAATAATAATTAAAAAATTATTTAGTGTTTGAAGCACTAAGTGAAAAAAAGCAGTGAACATTGATCTCAGGGATGGTCCTCAACTGGATCCAAATGTAAAAGCCCTGTTTGCATAAAGAACTGTGGTGAGGGAGAGTGATCCATCTGTAGTCTGAGATCAGAATTGCAAATGTTTCCTGTGCTTTGTTGTTTAACACTACTCTGTTGATGCCCTTTCTTCCAGTTTCCCCTATTTTCTCTGTCTGTAGTCTAATCCTGTTCCTTGCCTGGGATAAGTAGTGATGAGGGTATTGTTTTAGATTGTGAATAGCGGAATTTATTAATGGTTTTAGAGGTTCACAGCAGCTTTGTCACTTTCTCAATAAAATTGGCTACTTATTTAAGAAATAAAAAACTGACAGAATTGAAAAACAATTTACCCTCTGAACCTGCTTCCTACCAAATGAAAATAATAAATTCTCATTGCTTTGCTGTGGGATAAGGTATTGAGAAACACCAAGTGGGAGTTATTTTAGTGTATAGTAGCTAAGAGCAGACCTTTGATTTGGCTGTGGAGGCAGACCCACCTGTTTTTGAATCCCTGCTCTAACACTAGCTGTCATCCTGGGCAAGTTACTTAACTTCTCCCGGTCTCAATTTTCTCAGCTATAAAATGGAAACAATACCAACTTCATGGGTTATTGTGAAACTTCAGTGAGCTAATATATGTAAAGTTAGTGATTTGGGGCAAATGCTTAAAAATAATGGTAACAGGCAACCAATAAAATCATAGTTGCTCAATAATAATAATAATAACAATAAAGACTCAAAGAAATACACACAGAAAAACATACAATGTGAATCCTGAAAGGAGATTTTAGATGTGGAACTGAAGAATCATAACATAACTCAATAAGCAAAACAGCTGATTAGGTAGTATTTGTGTCAAATTACCAACTCACAGCTCAACTGATTAAACTCAAATGACACATATTCCTAAAGATATTTATGGGTAAGTAAATCATCTAAGATAAAGATTCCCGAATCACTTACACCAGAATAGAAAATCTTATAAACATTGCCAAATTTCATGCTAACATTCAACATAATTTTAGAGATTTCAGAAATAACAGATTGCAACAACAAATGTGTTTGCTCCCAGCAAGTGAAATCCTGCCACCTCAACTGTCTAGGACAGTGATATGGCAGTATGAAATTTATTTAGAGGCAGTGACTCAGGATAACAATGGAATGATAATAAAGACAACAACTTTCCTTCAGAGGTATACCTCAACAGATTTCTTTTTCCTAGGAATCAGCCATGCAAAATACTTTAAGTAGAGAGGATACTGGACCAGGCTATTCTATAATATCATGCCAATCAAAGGCTTTCCTTGGAATCTTCCTTCCCACACACTCAAAAACTAGGAAAAAATGTATTTAAAAATGTATTTCTTTGTATTCAAAACCTGCCTGTTTCCTAGTCTCCATTCCATAGCAAGAAATCCACCAACAGATATAAACGCTCTCTCCCACCCCTGGTCCTGCATATAGCACAGCAGAGTGACTTATACATCATTATTGCTTAGTTTTGAAAAAACAAAGTTAGAGTATGATATTTTACAGTTTTGTCATCTGAGTTTTGAAACCATCTACTAAGGGCCAACTGAAGTGGAAAGCTTTCATGTCAAGATTCATGACTCAGTATAAATACATCGACAAAGTACCATTTCCAATGGGTTTATAGTAGAAACAATGCCAAAAATAAATATATTTGCATGTGCCATAAATGTAGCTATGAATATCTGAGATGTGTGATTTATAGAAACAACTGAACAAGAGCCATAGAAAATTCAGTTTCAAGCTATGAGGGATATTTTCTAATTGTTTTGTTACAAAGAACTATTATGAAGGATCACATAAACCCAAAAGAGAAAATGAAAATCAACAGCAAAAGTTTAAATATCAACTTTTGTCATTCGATATGATTCACCTTTGTTTCATTTGAGTTTGGATGCTGCTGATAGTACGCCTCAGGATTGTTTCCTCTCCAATGCAGGATTGACTACAAGCAAAGGCATTTGAGAGGCATGTGCACGAGCACTGGGATGCCAAAGATAACTTTCCCATCAAACAGTTCATTTTATTGCACAAACAAAGAAATCAACAGCTTAAACATTAATTTCAGGACTCACCCATATTATCCAAGTGCCAACGCCCAGAGATAACATTTTTCCAGATGATGGGCAGGTCCATATTCCATGTTCCAAGGGGCCGTGAGACAGGGAGGGTGAGCCAAAAAAAATAAACAAAATAAAAAGGAAAAAATAGTTTAGGAATAATTCAACAACTGATGGCAACTTACTCCCATACTAAACATAATAATAAGAGTTTCCTCCTTTCTAGAAACTGCCCCACTGCCAAGATACTTGGGTTAAGGAGAATGCTGCTGTAGAAAAACAAGGTAGATAATTCATGAATGATCCAAAGAGATCTCTCATCAACATAGCAGTGCAAATAAGAGAAAACACACACAAGCCACGTTTGAACTTGTAATAGTTGCTTCCATAAAGATACTATGAAAGAGTTATATGAACAAAAAGGGACATAAAAATAATTAAAGCAAGTCTGGACTACAATAGGGAGGAAAAATCTGCAGCAAGGTAAAGACTTAGGCTGCCTAAAACTCAATCAGAAAACTCAGTAAAATTATTTACACATGCCAAGAAGCATTTGACTAAAATAATTGTTATTATATACATTCTCAAAGAATAAAATTACAACACATTTTAGATATGCTACAGGTCAGAGCCACAGAATAAAATTTTAATTCTTCAAAGAAAGGACCAAAAAATAAGTTATTATTACTATCCTTTTTTACAGAGGTCCCCCCAAATTTACATGGCACAAAATTCTAGGATACATTGTTTTTCGATCCTATAAGCCATGATAGTTGCTCTATTAAGGAAGAAATTTCACAGCATAAAATCACATGAAACATACTATCAAATAGATGGAACTTCCCAAACTGAGCCTTCATTTAAAACAGTTCATCTGTCACAGTCTTTCCACATGAGAAGTTACCTTGGAAACCAGTCTGTGCCAAGGTCATGCTAGCAGAATTCTGTGATCCTCAGGCCCACTGGGGCCTCCTGGGCTTCTGCCTTATAGGTGCACACTACTAATTTGTCCTGTGAAAAGCTATTGTCAACTCAAAAGAATTGAAAGCAGGGTCTCGAAGAGATATTTGCACATGCATGTTCATAGCAGTATTGTTGTACCCAATAACCAAAAAAGTGGAATAACCCAAATATCTATTGGAGGGTGAATGGAGAAACAAAATGTGGTCTATACACACAATGGAATATTATTCAGCCTTAAAAAAGAAGGAAATTCTGACACATGCCACAACATGAATGAAACTTGAGGACGTTATGTTAAGTGAAATAGGCAAGTCACAAAAGGACAAATACTGTATGATTTCACTTATATGAGGTACCTAGAATAGTCATAGTCACAGAGACAGAAAGTAGAATGGTGGGTGCCAGGGGCTGGGGGGAGAAGGGAATTGGGAGTTGTTCAATGGGAAAGAGTTGTGGAGGTTGGTTGCAGGATGTGAATGTAGATAATACTACTGAACTGTACACTTAAAAATGGTTAAGAGGGTAAATTTTGTGTTATATGTAGTTTACTATAATTAAAAACAAAAAAAGCTACTGTCAGAATGGTTATTGGAACTATCTGGCCACCCTCTAAAGACCCAATCTTCAAAGGAAAGAATGAATGAGAGTAATAGTCAACACTCAGGAGAAAGTGACAAAAAGACTGCAATTTGTAATAGAACAGAAAGAAGCCTAGCATAAATCCAAAAAACCTGTTCTTCCTCTCAGCAGATGGTAGATGAGAGTAGTTGCTTAAAGGATGTTGGAAGAAACCATGACAGATACGCCTACAAAGACCAGAGATGAGCCAGGCTGTCGGCACTCAGTCCACACATCAAAAAGGAGAGGGGTGCTGCCCTCTCCTGTTCTATCCAAATCCATGGACACCTTGAAGAGTGTCCAGCCAAGCTTTTCTTAACATCCAATGGACGTTTTAAAAGTTTAACAACTCGGGTTGTGGATAGCGTTTTGTTTAGTCTACTCTCTCAAGTCCTGATAATGAATGATGAATTTCCTTCCCATTGTAGACATGCAAACTTTAATTGTACTGGCCAAAGAATGTAAGATTCTTTCTCATACTTTAACTATTTTTATTTGCTAAAGAATCAGAAAAGGGAACACATTATGAATATATAGGTCACTGTAACATAAAAGTTTAAATATCTGCTTTCAGTCATCATCTGCTCACAATTTATATCATAGGGCCCCTGTGTAATACATGGGTTGACCTAGCAATGAGGGGAGACAACTTACTACATAGGGACGGACTTAGGGAATAGCAGGTGTGGATTCAGGGGTTCTTTAAGGACATGGGTGAACTTGAGAAAGCCCTTTCTGTTCCCTGAATGAAAAAGGAGTATAATAGATATGCTGATTTTTTCATAGAGTTATGGTAAAGTTCAAATGAAATTACTTGAAAAAAGACCTTTGAGAAACACAAAGCAATGTAAATTCAGTGTGGGCTTCGGAATGTTCCTAATTGTGGTCTGCTTCTCAGCAGTAATGCTCAGTTACTTCCCAGAAGATGAGGAATATCCAAACAAGACAGGATGTGCTGAAGCCTCAACCTCACTTTCCAACCTTATTTCCCATTATCCCTGTCAGTCACCCTACTGACTTATTCCCAACCAAATGAAGTAGTGGTTCTTTAAGTATAATCCAGGACCATGGCGGAGGGTGAGGGGGTGTTCCAAATAGGAGGCCCATGAGGTTAAAACTATCTCCTAGTTATGATAAGACATTATTTGCCTTTTCACTCTCATTCTCTCAGGAGTGTAGAGTGGAAGTTTCTAGAAGCTACATGATGTATGATAGCTTATTCTCAGTTTCTAATGCAGAAGCAGACACAAAAATCCACTCTCTTCTATTAAGCCAGACAGTAAATAGATTTGCCTTGCCATTCTTTACCCTAAATTATTTTTGCTTTGGAAAACATAGTTAACTCTCATAAAAATATTTATGTTGACATGGAATGGACTTTTATTGTTATTTTTAAGTGAATTGAAATGAATGCTTTAGAAATTATTCAGTTGTAATTTCTAATGCAGGTAAATATCAGTAAATATAACATACATAAACAAAAGTTCTTTGTGGTCTTCAATCATTTGTAAGAATGTATAGAGGTTCTGAGCCTGAAATGTTTGTGAACTGCTGTTTCTGCAGCAGACAGCTGGAGGGCAAATGCTATAAGATGAGGCTCCAGAGGATGTAGGAGACCATGAAGCAGGAGCTGACCCCAGTGGCCATGTGAAGGATTCTGGTCCTTATCTGAGAGCAAAGTCGGGCTGTTCCACACATGTGGGAGACTGTAGTTATAGTCCCTTTCCCCGTATATGATAGTTATACAGAATTATTCATTGTTCAACTTCTTTTTCCACCTTTTAATGATTCATTATAAAACGTGAACTCATAAAGCTCCATCATCACCCTATAATGAATCTCAAGGTTGTTTGAAAAAAGAGTGATTTCCCCTACCTGGTCTGTACTGTGCTTACCTTTAAAAGCCAACTTGATGGTTACTTTGGAAGTGGGAAATGTTTATAGATGAGCTTCCTTTTATCTCCCAATGCCAGCAGCCCACATTCTAGTGGAGCCAGAATTAGGGTCCGGGCCTGTGCTCTGGGGATGCTGCATGGGAAGCAAGGGAGGAAATGGAGCTCCTACCTAGGAAAGATGGCCTTTCGTAAGCTCAGTGAGGCCCTCCTGTGGTGCTCGCAAACCCTCTTTGCTCTCCTCCCTGGCTCTTTTGTACCTTTCTCCTCAGAAGTTGTTGCAAACTATCCATTCTCAAGTCCCTTCTGCACTCCCCTCCTTCTTAGGAAAAAAACCTCACTTCTTGCTTCACTGAGACGCTAAGGGAAGGAAACTATGGAGTTACTATTCATGCACTATGGTGATAATATTTATGAGTTGCAACTTCAATGACAGCGAGATAAAAATAATTATTTTAATATGCAGTTTCCAAGAATAAGTAGCAACTGAAAGCATGATTATGGTTTTAATACTAAGAAAATAACTGTATGTTAGTAAAGTCGGTGAGACAAGATAGGTTTAAGCCATGTCAAGGTACGGGAATGTGTGTGACAAGGGACTGGAATACAGCCAGGGGATAAAGCTAGTTACAGCAAAAATTTTTATCAAAGTACATTCTCCAGGGTCATCTACTAGAACAACATGACTGAGGAGACAGCCTGTACCTTAAAGAAAGCAACTGATAAGATGTTAGAAACTTCTGTCAAGACTGAGATGGTAAAACATCAAGAGAGGAGAACAAGGTCTTTCTTTAAAATGCTAAAGACATCTGAGCAAAAAAAAAAAAAAAAAAAAGGCATGGAATTAAGCTTCTCAGTGCATCTAATTGAAACATTTTAAGAAGGTGCTTCTGTTGTTTTTGTGTCTGTTTTTGAGGGGTATGGAGCAAGGAGGAAAACTATGATTTCACAGAGACAGTCTTTTTCAAATCGACTTTGGCTTGGGTGAGTCACTTGCCCTGTGTAAGCCTTGATTCTGTTATTCCTTAATGTTACATATTATGGAGATGTGGAAAAGGCTGGAAAAAGCTAATTCCAGCCCTCCGAAGAGAATACGTCATGAATAAAGGTCCTCAGTAGATAGCAGTTCTGCAGTTCTTTTTCTCTTTTCTTCTCCTTTTTCTTCCTGTCACAATAAGCCATCCAAAATCTACTCAAGTTTTAGATAACTATGAAGTATACACATAAAAAAAGGATATTTTTCCACAGAAAGAAATGAAGAGAGCAAATGTATATATAGTTAAGATGGATGTCTGTAATTAATTAATATATTAAAATTAAAAACAGAATCTTCTATCCATTGATGGTTTGGTTGAAACTCACTTCCCTGACATGGGTATGATAACTCGATAAATGTGCCTTCTATAAACTCCTTTAACTTTAGGTCTGTCTACAATCTATCTGTGACTACATTTACCCCCTTCTTCTGATGGCTTCTCCTTACTGCCTTTTCTTCAAGGACAATCCCTTTTCTGTGCTATGTAATCCTTCCCTCCATGGGTCTATGTTGTTTATTGGTTTACTATGATTTCAAATCCACTTGCTTATGACTTAAGTGAAGTTGTTTTAATCTACTTGTTCATGACAAAGACCAAAAAAAAGTTGTTTTAGAAGTAAACTGTTTTGATATCAAAATGAAGTAAGTTGTGTCAGGATATCATCATCTAACCTATTGTCACTGACAAGCACTTACCATCTTGCTGCTCAGGGCTCCACTGGGGGCTTATCAATAAGAACACGTGGAGCAGCAACTGTGGCAAAAGGACATTTAGACTATAAATACCGAGAGTTTGTGATGACTTTTCAAGAGTTTCGGTCTGGGCAAGCAGCACTTTGCTGACCTAAACAGCTCTCCAAAGATCTTGAGACACTTGCTCCTGTCAGGCCAAGGCAACACAGTGGGCAGTGATGCTAAACCCTGCAACAGTCCCTGGAGTGACAACCCTGGAGCAGCCTAGCCTGTCCGCTGACACTGGCACCTTCACTTCCCTAGCATTGTGCTCCAGCAACAGTGGACTTTCTTTTTTGTGCTGACAGCTGGAAGTCAGCTCATACTTGATCAAGAGACCTCTCCCAAGAAGCCAAACTCATATAAAAAGGTACACCTCTGTTAAATTTGAACTTTATTCTTTTTATCTCCCCTTGCACAGAACAATAATGTGATTAATCTGTCATTTATTTGTACTATGTTACTTCTTTATTGGCTTATTAAGAGATATTATCCTACATGCTACTAGCTTGTGAAATTATAATTCTCACATTAAACCTGTGTTAAATAAATTGCTGGCAAAGACAGAATCAGTCTCTGAGTACAACTTTGCTGCCTCCCCTCAAACAAAACAGTTTGAAACCCCCTTCTACCTGGGAAGTCCTAGTTCTGTGCCCTCTGGTTCTCCTCCAGCACCTCAACCCCTCCTTCAAGTGCTTTTCCTGGTTTTTTTTACCTGGGTTTCCTCCCTGCTCCCCCTTCCCCCACCTGTGCTTTCTTCTCTTTCCATTGCAGGCAATCTGCATTGTTAATCTCATGGGTTCTTAAGGAGGGTTATTGGCATTATGGTCACCTGGTTGCCTTACATAGAATTACTACAGCACATTTCTTCCCTCACTTCTCCCACCTCCAACTCCCACAGAATCAACCCAAGTCCCTCTGTCTCAGCCCACTATTCATGTGCTTGCTGCACGCCCCCGTCACTTCACTCTCCATCACTCAACATTTGTTTGACCCTAAGCCCTACTTTTTCCTCAAGTCCATAAGCACAGCTTCCCCAGTGAAGCCTTCCCAGTCAGAATTAACTGTTCCCTCTCTTGTGTTTCCCCAAATCTGAGGGGAATCACTTTAAAAATACACATAAAATGCTTTTATAATGCAATAATTTCATACATATAAATATACACATGTAAGCTATGAAGCATAATAAATTAAGCACCTCCAAACCCATCACCTAACAATAATGAGAATATTTATTGCCAATATCATTGCATCTGCCATTCAGTCCTACACCTAGGTTTTCCTAAAGAATACTATTAAGTTTTGCATGGTTTTTAGCCTATAAAAATGGTATTATATCATTCAATCCTCTGCAACTTTTTAAAAAATCAATAGTATTAAGATTCATCCATGTGGTTGGTTTACAAACATAGTTCATTCATTTTTTGTGGCTGTACAATATCTTACTTTGTGAATATACCATAATTTATTTATCCATTCTCTTGTCCATAGACATTTGTATTACATCCAATTTCTTGCCATTTTGGATAATTTTAAAACATTTCTTAGTACATATGTGAGACAGTTTCTCAATGGTATGTAATTATATTCAGAATTACATGTTGTACAATGTGCATATCTTTAGAAGAAAATGCATAATTGTTTTTCAATGTTGTTCTTATCAATTCACCTGCTTCTCTCCAGTGATGTGCAAGATTTGGTATTTTCATAAAATTCTCTTTTTATCACACTTTATATCATTTTTATTGGTGTTTATACACTTGTCTTCTTATAAGATGATAAGCATCATATTTTATTCATACCTTATGCCTATGGCCTACATCAGTACCTCATTTATTAAAAAAATGATAAATGAGGGCCGGCCCAGTGACTCAGGCGGTTAGAGCTCCGTGCTCCTAACTCCAAAGGCTGCTGGCTCGATTCCCATATGGGCCAGTGGGCTCTCAACCATGAGGTTGCCAGTTCAATTCCTCGAGTCCCGCAAGGGATGGTGGGCTCTGCCTCCTGCAACTAAGATTGAACACAGCACCTTGAGCTGAGCTGCTGCTGAGCTCCCGGATAGCTCAGTTGGTTGGAGCGAGTCCTCTCAACCACAAGGTTGCCGGTTTGATTCTTCGACTCCCGCAAGGGATGGTGGGCTGTGTCCCCTACAACTAGCAACGGCAACTGGACCTGGAACTGAGCTGCGCCCTCCACAACTAAGACTGAAAGGACAACAACTTGAAGATGAACGGCACTCTCCACAACTAAGATTGAAAGGACAACAACTTGACTTGGAAAAAAAGTCCGGGACGTACACACTGTTCCCCAATAACGTCCTGTTCCCCTTCCCCAATAAAATCTTTTTAAAAAATGATAAATGAAAATGAAGTAAATACAACCACCTGCATTTGATAGTCTACTTTTTAATGCAAATAGCATGGAAGGATTATGAGGTTATTAATCCTTTGCACAAAAAAGATGATTAATTCAATCAGATTGCTTTCCTACTGTTGCTAAGTTAGATCAGCAAAACCAAGAAAACAGTGGTTTTATTTGAGAAAAAGAGAAGATAGTAAATTTAGAGCAAGGAGTGTATTTCGGGAAGTAAGAAAGACTAATTCTAAGCATAAAAGTATGACTCAGCATAGCATGTGGACACTAGAGCCCAGAGAAACAGGCATGAGAAGATAGCTGAGGGATTCAGGAAGGGAATGCAAAGCACCATATACTCATCCAAAGATTTGCACCTTAGGCTATCCATGTGGCTTCCTGTTTCAAAGTCTCACAACTATAATTACTAATAGTTCCAAATTTAATTTATAATGTAGATTGAATATAGTTGTCTGGGCTAGCCTGGAAACTTAACCATAATTTTTAACAACTTCTCTCATGGCAAAGAAATCAAAATTCCAAACAACTACTGACAAATGCACTTTTGGAAAATGACTCATCTGTAACATGGGGAATGCCTATATTCAGAAAGTAGGTCTCTGCCTTTTATCACTCTACTCTTTTCATTCCTAGGGCTAAAAGAGCCAGAGGCTGAAGAAAAGAAATACTTCTATGCTCTTAAAAACGAAATGCACAACATCCATTAAACTACTCTTTGATCATTGCTTGTCTTCTGCTTTGAAAAATAACTCAGAAAAGGAATGCCAAAACCTCCCAAAGTATGAGATATGTAGGCATTCCTTGCAGGGTAGATGTAAAAAGTTTAAAAGAAGAACATGGGCTCAGAAAAGAGGAAGACTATGTCAGCAACATTGCTCAACCTGGGTCTAAAGGGCACAGGACACTCCTGAAACTGAGTTTCTCCCTGATGAGGTCATTGACCTTGTCTTGTCCATATCTTTGATGCTGGCTTTCACTTCATGTGCAGACTGTTACTTTAGTAGATCAATGCTGAAAAGCAAATTCCTGAATTCACTGTGTCTCTTTGTGAACAGAGTCAACAAAAAGTGGCAAGAACCACACCAGAAAACTCCAGCAGGCAACCTCATATGGACACATGCAGCTTGTCTCTGCAACAATAAAACCATCCAGCCATCAAGAAAATAATGCATTTGGAACAGAACTACGTTTCCAGCCCTGGCACGTGTTCAGGGCACTCTGACGTTTGGTGTTAAAGGGATAATCAATGCTTGCTGAAATTACGGGGAGAGTTTTGACACAGAGAGAGAGATATTTAAAACATTACTGATTAACTCAGCCACTTAAACTTTTTAGAAAATACACGAACAGACGCACTCTAATTTCTATCCTAGTTCCCCATGCCAAATCAAAACACTGTAATTATTTGTATTTACTGACCACCTACTATGTGTAACATGTAAAAGAACAGCCCTACAAATATCTGGCTCTTGGCTAGTAAGAGAGTTTTTTTTGTTTGTTCGTTTTTGGTGATGTCCAGGACTAATGGGCAGAAAAAGAGGAAGAACACATTTATTTGACTCTAAGTAATTTTCTATGAACACAATGCAATTTGCTCTATTGAGTCCATGACACACGGAGGTCACTTTCATCCATCTCTAGCATAGTGAAGTGTAATGTGAAGAAATAATTATTTTCCTTTTTTTCCTATTCTCAACTTTTTCCATCAATCTTGCTTAAATTATTCTTTTGGTTAGAGCAATAATTTTTTGGGTCCAACACTTTTTCCAAAATCAACTCATTATAGGCAGTAAGCACTACCTAAACTACACTCCCATAGAAAGCCCATGGTGGTTCAACCCAGCTATTCTTTGAAGCATAATGTAAGCAGCTCACAGTTAAAGCCACTTGCTACATTCCAGCCCTGCCTAGTGAACTTTTCTCTTCCACTAGACGAATAGCTAGACAGAGGTAACCAACACTGTCTGCCCTTATGCCAAATGGAGGCCAGCAGAAAGTGCTATACTTCAGTCTGCATTTACCATTTCAACGGATTTTGATGGATTCCACACAGATAAATCATCTTACTATGCACTGTAAAGATTACACAGAATATCTTTGAAATCATCTGAATCTATGAGGAAAGGTGAAAGAAAAGGAAAATAAAATGAAATTCCATGTAACATGGTTAAACAGTGAAAGTGTTAAACCAATTTAGAAAAACAATAGATCAACTGTCATCAGGTTAATGTGATCAATTTTCCAGAGAACAAAAACTATATTACCAGTGCTTACAATAATGATGATGCTATTATTATTATTGTCACTAAAGAATTCTTTAGTTTTTTTATATAACAGACCCTGTACAAAGTGGTATTTTCATTTTCTCGTGCCAAAATTATGTTTCAATAGCACTGACCTGTACAAACTATCATGAAATTTATGCTATGTTATCAGGTTTAAAAAACAAAATATTTTAATCTATGATGATGTTTTAGGATTGTAGATTTGAAAGCTGAAGCAGCTGTAACTCTATCATAAAGATGAATAAACTGTCACCCAGGGAAATTAAGTGGCGATGAACCCACAATCTGGAAAATTACATCTCTGCTTCTTTTTCCTGAAACACTTAGTTAGCGTCTAACGGTATCATAGGGAGAGCAAAACTACACTGAAGACAAAATACTACGTGAAGTAACCTGAAAAATAAGGATATATATTCCTATATTAAAAGTATGAGACATAAAACAAAACACTTAATGAAAAGGTTTAACAATTGGGTCATGTGTACACTTAAGCAGCATTACTCATTGTTGCATTATCTAATTCATTTTAATATTTAATATATTTTTCAAAGGAAGCAAATAGCTAAGGATAGCACAAATTGCTCATCCCTTAGAAATAAAATGCAGATGATGTTGTAACATGATAATATTCCCAAGGATTCATAAATTTTGTTAAGAGAAAAGTATCTAAGCCATCCAACCTCTTAAAAATAAGATCTATACATTTTTAGCTTTTGTCACTCCAATATCTAACCATAAAGAGAAAATGTAAGGAGTTTCCTGGGAAAGAACCCAGACCGAGGGAGAAGAGAATCAAGGTACAGACATTTGTCCAAGATCAGTATGGAATGCTGTGCAAGGTGCAAAAGCTTCTTGGCTGTCCATCTAACTTTCCACAGCCAGAATAATATTTCTATATCTAACCTCCTTGTATTACTCTTCTGCATAGAATACGTCCATGGTTCCCCTTTGCCTATTTGATAAATTCCAAAATTTGGTAAGCTTGAAAGTTGGTACACTTGTTCAAGCATTTACTATGTAATAGGCATGTTATATGGAAACATGGAAGCTACGAGCAGACTTGAAGTATGACACAGAGTACGTCTTGCTCTGCCCTCCCCCCCCTGGCACCCAGACCCTTGTGTCTGAGTCCTGAGTGAAAGGGTCACTTCACTGCAATCACAGAATCTACCCCGTGGCACTGTTGTGTGGTGGTGCCACCAAGGAGAGGAGATGAATGCTGGATCTCATGGGGTCACAGGGATAACACAGCAGGCTAAGCAGTGATCCAATCCAGACCTTGGGAAAGCTGAGGCTCATCACCTGCTCGCAGTTTGGATGACTCTCTGTTGGGTTCAGGCCACAACCTGGATCCATTGGTGCCTTTGAGATCTTTGATGTTAAAAATGTCACTATGATGGCTAGAATAACAGCAAGTAAAAACGGTGGGGTGCAAGCGGCACAGAAAGGGTTTGGGTTTGCAAGCAGGAAGAGATCCCCAGGGATTCTCAAGACCAGTTAGGAGAAATCTGAGTATAGTTAGAATCACCACTGCTGCAGGTGGTGAGAGAATCAGAGAAATACAGTTGTATTTTAGTGATTAAGTTGTTTGAGAAACATGGGTTACTCTTGTATCCACTATAAATTAAAGTGTTCTTTTAAAAAACGACATCAGATCTGTCCATTTGAAAAAAATGAAGTGCAGGAGTTTTACCTAATTCTTTTAGTAATTAAGTGATCAGTGTAGATCCCTGCGAGATCAAGGAATTTAAATGAATTTGTCACAGATTATTTTAGTGCAGACAGCAATAAATGTCTATGATACTCATTATTTTTCCAAAATGAATGAAGCAGATATGGAGAGGGCAGACCAAGAAAAATAATAATTTCTATTCCATTTTGAAAAGCAATAGCATTTTGCAGTAGGATTATCAGGTTTACCTTCTTAATTGCATTTTTCTTTGCACACTGTTAAAAAAACTTGAAAAGTGGCAAAGAGAAAATTACGTTTAAATATACTCAGGATGAAAGTTTATTTTTTTTTTTAATAATTAAAAAGTAAATAAACATAGTCAGGACCAAAAGCTTGAAACATAAAGATTGAAAGTAAAAGCTGATTTGCTAAATACGAATTTCCATATTGAATTCAATGTCAATAAAATATGTCATATGACACAAGAAATGGCTATACTTGTGTAAGCACTTACTATGTGCTAGATATTTTATAAGAATTATTTCTAATTTTCACAACAATTCTGCTAGGTAGGTTTTACTAAACTAGTTTTGGAGAAGAAGAAACTAAAACTCGAAAAACTTAGGTGATTTGTCCCCAGATTGGTTCAGCTGGAGCCTACTGGTACTGGGGTGTACATGGGTGAGTGTGCAGTTTGTCTTCTATTTGCTAAATCCTTATCTCAAGATCTGTTTCTAAGGGAATCCAGAATAATACTGATTATGTGTAAGGGTGATGTGTGTGTATGGATGGGATACAGAAGCTTAGCTCCTAGGAGTGTAGAAGGTAGGTGAAGGTAGAGAGAATGTTCCCCCAAAATATCATCACTTAGACCATTCTTCAGGATCCATGTTGAAAGTCACTGTTAAGATTGTGATGAAAGGGTGTCTGAAGAATTGGCATGGATCCACAACATTGAGAGGCAGAGGGAAAACAGGCAAAATGTGACACCTTTTATGTGTCCCCACACCAGCATCCACCTTTATATTGTGTTTCCCCAAAAATAAAATCTAGCTGGATCATCAGCTCTAATGCGTCTTTTGGAGCAAAAATTAATATAAGACCCAGTCTTATTTTACTATATTACTTTAATATAATAAAATAAGATTATACTATAAGACCGGGTCTTATAATATAATATAATATAATATAATATAATATAATATAATATAATACTGGGTCTTATATTAATTTTTGCTCCAAAAGACGCATTAGAGCTGATGGTCCAGCTAGGTCTTATTTTCAGGAAAACTCAGTAAGAATGTTTCCCCCTCTGCCCCCAAAGATACTACCCTTAGTCTCCCTAACCATTTGGACGTGTGTACTGAACATAATAGCAAGGCTATCTTGCTCATTTTTTATCGTATCACCATGTTTATTCTGCTCTTTAGGGTATTCTTGCAGGTTATATAGTTTAAACATTCTCATTTTGTATAGATGTTTTCTTATACACAATGCAAACTGAAAAGGGCATGCAACAGTCAAAGAAACAACTATTTTAGGTGGAATGCAAATCTATCTTAATCTATTTTAAATCAGACCTCTAGTTTACCTAAATAAATAATCTTTGCCCCACATGGACTCCTGATTTGATAATTTAGCTCTGCAGAGTTTTGTGGCTTTTGGGGGAAAAATATTAATTCTCTATTTAAAGGTGAATCTGAGTCTCTGGTGAAACATTAGATTGTATTTTAATTAATTCTGGTGAATCTTTGATTCTGTACTTTTATACTGAAGGAATTACAGAGAAAGAGAGAATTTTATGGCATAATGCTGATTTTTTAAAACTATCAACTATTAATTAAAATGTTTGTGTTTCACGTTATGATGTCATTTATGTCATGACATCATATGTGGTATAGAAAATACTATTATTTCCATTTGTTCATGAAGGGGCTGTAGCTGAGAGTGGCTAAGTAAGGTGTCAGGTGAACTGGATTTGGAACAGTGTCCTGACAGGAATCACACGTGTGGCCAAATGTTTCCATATAGTGGCTGATCGACATCTTTTCCAGTTTGAAACATATTTATGTAAACTTTGTGAACAACATGTGTCAAAATCTGTAACATAAATATGACAGCTCTTGACCACTTAGATTCATCCAATTCCTCACATTCCAGAAGCTGTTTGAATACATAATTCTAACATTATAATAAAGTATGTAATTCCTAACTATTCAGAACCTCAGTACTTGATCATGCTGTTTTTTCCTTTTTCTACTTGTTCATTCCTTGTGTGCAATGGGCTGATTATGACTATTTGATGAAGATGGAATTATGCTCTTAAGTTTGAGGCTTGTATATTTAAGACTGTTTGGGAGCATTTCTGTTCCTGGAGTATGGAAGCTGGCAAGCTTTTTATAATAATTTGTTTCTCCACCTGTCCTCAAACAAATCACATACACATAAGGAATGCCTTAGTCTTTTCATTCTTCTAAATCAAAAACATTTGAACAAGTACCCATGCTAATTAACACATGCATGATTATATTTTGCAAACCTAGGGGCCATGATAGGAATCAGATGACAAGCTTCCTAAAGGAGAATATATAATTCTCTTTTCAACAAACATGTAAGCCCCAAACCACGAATTCTCTCCCATGTTTCTGAATGCATTTAGCCCTTAATGGGCATCTTGCCCAGCGTATCTCATTTTTCTTTCAGCCCAATCACTATCGCTTGGCTCTCTACATGCTAGCCTGCTTTTGAAAGCTCTTTCCAGCTCCCATAACTATAAGCTCATCTCTACAATGAAGAATGATAATAATTATACAGATTCTGCCACCTACCAAAGCTTAAATTATTCATGTAATTAGACCAAAATGAGGTACAGGGTGGTTTGTGAAGTTTCCAGATAATTGTCTCTTTTCCACTTTGCCTATACCGATGCAATCAAGGCCTGGCTATTTTCCCATATTGACATGACTTGGGTTTGCAACATCCTTCTCCTGTCATCGCCCTTCTCAGGCATCCCTATGCAATCAGTCACAATGAAAAGTTATGGAGCTCCCACTCTGGGCACCACTTAGTGGTGACTACAAAGATGAAAAAGTTCTCAGTCAACAGGAACACAGTAAAGAATAAAGACATGGTATATGCCATGTGAGAAGAAAAAGCAAAGAGCTGCAGCAGGAAAGATGAAGGAGACAGAACTTCTGAGAATGATCAAGAAAAACTTCAAGAGAGGTGGTGTTTGAGTTGGGCCTTAAAAAATGGGTATGAGTTCAAGATGAAGATAGGATGAGGAGGGGCATTTCAGGTGAGGGAAATGGATGAGCAAAGGACATGGAACTAAAACCTGAAGGTATGCCTTAGAAAAGGGGACGGGGCAGTGTGCTTCCTGTTGGGGTCAGTAAGAGACAACACTGAACATGGAGATCCAGGAGAGCAAACAGAGGGTTTTGAATACAAATCTAAAGGATTTAGACCTCCTTTAGGAAATAGGAGAGACATGAGGTTTGGAGCCAGAGAGTGATATAATCAAAGCTGTACTGTAAAAGGATTGAACTGGAAGCAGCAGTGAGGGGAGGCAAGATGAGAGTGGGCTAGGATGATTACCACAGGGTCGGAGCAGGAGGTGACAAGAGCCTGGGGTAGGACTGGTGGCAATGTGATAGACAGGAGGTGACAGTGGGAGTCACCCAACATGATCACTGACATTTCTATGGTATGTGTCTGGAGGGAGGGCAATGTGAGAAGAAAACAGTGTAAAAAATGTCTTCTGATGTGACTGACTCTTTACCAGGAAGCATTCTTATCCCCAAGACCAGTCTCCTGCCTGGTGACTCAGGACATGTACTGGGGTAAAGGAGTAAAGTAGGAAATTGATTAATGACATTTTTAGACATATTTGGTCTGAGGTGACGGTGGAACAGCTGGGTAAAAATATTTACTAGGCAGTTGGGAAATTTGAGACTAGATTTCTAATGGAGGCTGAAGATAAAGATGGCCTAATAATTCATCCAGCCAACCTATAGGAGTGTAAAAGCTTGTTGCCAGAGCAGCTGGGTATTTTATATGTGATTGACTCTTCACCAGGAAGCATTCTTATCCCCATTTTCCTGATGGGGACGCTGTGGCTCAGTGACATTACATAACGTGCTGGAATCAGCAGTGAGGTAGCTGGGTTCTGATCTATGTTCTGTTTTTCCACCACACTAAGAAATGATAGCTCTCTCCCTCCTTTTATTCCAGAGTTCCCGATGTAAGTACTACCATGAATTCGTTTGCCCATTAATATCTTTTGTTCAGTTCTTATATCTGTTCATTCTACTTGACTGAAATCTCTTCTAAATGACCCCAATTATATTCAGTGCCATTCCCTATCTCATCACTGCTTTTAACCTAGTTAGCTGCTCACTCTTTCATTATAGAGGATTCCAAGATAGTGTACTTTTAGCTCCCATGCCTTAAATTCTGTCGTCAGTCCCACGGTGATATGATCCCTTGCATTAGCTTTGGGCTATGTGACCTGCAGCACTTCAGAACACACACTGAACATCAGACCTGCTTCTTTTCTCTCTCTCTCTCTCTCTCTCTCTCTCTCTCTCTCTCTCTCTCTCCAAATACTCCCAAATATAAGCCACACATGTGCTCAACCAGCATGAACACAAAATTAATTATTAATATTATCTTCTCCAAAATTTAGTGGCTACTTTGATTTCTATATTGCAGTTTCATTGAATCTCTAGCAGAATGACAAATCACAAACTTTCTAACAGGCATTTATATTTCTCCATCTTTACTGTGAAAAGCATGGTTCAATAGCTTTTGAAATTTTTAGTCTCTTTAGCAGCTCTCCATTGAAAGGCGTATTTTCTAACTAATTGTGTGTCTTGCTATTCTTGGTTAACTAGTTCTGAACTGGAACTATGCTAGGTTTCACACTTTCCTCCCCAGAACCTCTGATAACTCTGAAGTCACAAATAAATTCTCACAGTGTGGCAGGTGAAAATTATTCTTCCAGATGAGGAAGTGGCTGCCCAGAGTGGACTGTGACTCATCAGACTCCCTGGATCTTTTTAATAAACTATTCACAGCCAACCACCCTGACTTAAGATTTTGCTTAATCATCCCCTCCTTGAAATCCAAACCAGGACCCATCCTTAGTAGTTTCCCTTGCTGCTGCCACTCAAAGTGTGGGATCTTTTCACCCAGATCCCTTAACTTTCTCTTGTTTTTATACATTAGCACGAAAATCATGTTTCCCTTTTGGCCTGCCAACTACAATGTGTGGGCAGAGGCCATGTCATGTTCACCCTTGTGTTCCTAACATAGGAATAATGAATTTATCTAAAATGGATAGAATACTTGTGAAAGTAATGAGGTCTCTATTTCTAGAGGTATTCAATCAGAGATTGTTATACAAGGACTACAATCATGCAACTGTCATTCTGTTATTTCTATATTTCCTAATATCTTGAATGTATTCTCATTTAGAGTGATTTCCCGAATCCCAAATAGTTAAAAAATACATGTAACTAAACAATGCACATTAACCTTCAAAATGACTATTATAATTGATTTAATATTCTGATTTTAATAATGATTGGTCCTAGAAATTATGAAATGTCTTTTCAGGCTGATGTTTTAAATTGTCTATAAATGTTTCCTCAACACCTACTATATACCAGGCCCTAGGGAGAAAAGGATGAGAAAGACAGAACTGTGCCCTCAATAACTTACATTCTAATAAGGAGGATATCTCCATTGTTGGGACTGAGAGCTCATAATGTAGTTATAAAATTTTGGTTTTATACCTCTGCTTCTCAGAATGGAGAATGTTTTCCTGAGGTCACTACCCAGTCTAAGAAACCTATTATAAAGTCCTCTTTGGAAACTGTTACAAG
The DNA here is from genome assembly GCF_036562045.2 of Rhinolophus sinicus. NCBI lineage: Eukaryota > Metazoa > Chordata > Mammalia > Chiroptera > Rhinolophidae > Rhinolophus > Rhinolophus sinicus. Next base: position 47,531,718 of record NC_133758.1, read on the forward strand.
AGAGGATCTTTAACCCTTTTGTGATACTTAATCTGAATGGGAATTGATCCAGCTGGGAAATGTCTATTGCAGATAAGGGAAGGGAAAGAAGGCCTAAAAGTTCACTTTAAAACCAATCTGAACTTGATACCTTCCCTGCTGTAAATTAAATATAGAGCTATGTGCACCTTCACCCCACATATGCAGCACAGTTCCCACTTGGGAAGGGCAAACCTTACAGGGCCCTTCAGGAACTGTCATTAGGAGAAGTGCAATATAGGGTCCCCCACCCAGGTCCTACGCTACCAGATTAGAGTCTGTTTCTAACCAAATGGAATTTAGATTTAAATCAGAATTAGATTGGGGACTTACAGTCGTACTTTCATTCATTTCGTGGATTCCAGCCCTCTCCTGGCTGAGTCTTAACCCAATGCACCTCGGTAGGAATTACACAGGAATTGTCAATAAGCCTGGGGTGGGGCCTGGAAGGGGCTCTAACTCCTGGTCCCCTTGGGAGAGCGGCGCCAACGGCCAGGAGCTGGACCTGTGGACTGGGTCAGCCTAGCCTTGCCTTGGGGATCTTTGGCTCTCACCGCCTCCCCACCGCCACTGCGCTACGCGCCAGATCCCGGCCTTCTCCCTTTCCTCGTCCTTTGGACACCGCTCCTAGCTCCGCAAAGGATTTAGCCGCTTGCACCCCAGCCTTTCCCGGATCATAGGCTTCTCCTCTGCGTAATGAAAACCCGAAGCCGCGGTCGCCAGGCGGAGGGGAAGGCCGAACGCACCGCGTGGCTGCTGCTTTTGAATCAGCAGCGACCACTAGGGCTGTCAGCATGCGATGACGACCCCGACCTCAACTAGCAGCTTAACTAGGCTGCGGGTGAGCCGGCCGCACGCGCGACGCGCCCTCCCACGCTGGCCCAGCGCCCTCCAGCTTTCACAGCTCCCTGTTGCCCTCCGCAGAAGGGCCCCAACTACCCCACCTCCCGCGTAGTGCGCCCCTCGCGGAGCAGTGAGCCGGCGGGCACCTAGCTCCACCGGCGGAGCAAGACGCGCCAAAGGGAGTTCTGTGCTCAGAGGTCCTAACTTCGGCTTTCCGAGTGACACGACACCCTCACTGGAGCGCGGACCCGCTTCGCCAGCCTCCACCGGAGGTCCTTACAGACGAGCCGCGGAACGATGACATGCCCGGCGAGGGGCGCTCACTAGGATTTTGTAAAACCGCCTCATTCGCCTCGATTCCCGACCCGCACCCGCCGGCCAGATGATTTTCACCCTGGGATACGCCTAAGTGGAGGCTGTAACTGGAGCGGGAGGAGAGGAGCCCGGGCGCTGAGTTGCTGGGATGCAGCTGCGCGCCCCTGGCGGTGAGGGTCGGGGTGGGGTGGGAATCTTGCGGGTTGGCCCGGCAGGGGGAGAGGGCTGCTGCGCCTCTGCCTCGCGTAGGATCACACACGATCACACACACACACGCACACTGCCGCCAGCACCCCCACTCCGCGAGTCGGACGCGGAGGTCAGAGCCACTGTTCACTTTAAGACTGGCGTTGAAACGCCCAGATAGAAGCAGAGGCTCTCGCCTCTTCTCCAAGACTCGCACCTTTCTTGGAGGTTCCCCAATTTCCCAGAGCGAGCAAGGTCTGGCTTCTGAGATTCCACTTGCTGGGCAGTGGGTTCAAACTGCAGCGGGGCGGGGATGGATAGAGGGAGCACTAAAGAGCCAACCGCGATCACCTCAGCTCTGAGCATAGGGAACTGGCCCCCCTCACTCGCCTCCAGCGCACAGCTAGGAGGTCGGGGCGGGGAGCGGGATCCCGGGGCACTCCAGCTGTGGCGAGGGCAGGGAGCGGAGCGACAGCAATCACCACTTCGCGCGTTGGCAAAGGCACAGAATCTCGGAATAGGCTGAGCGGCGGGCGCGGAGGGGTGGAGGCGAGAGGGGCGGAGGAGGAGTTGCGGGAGCCGAGAGGGATGACGTCCTCCAGCGACTGGGGATCGCAGGGACTAAGATTCGTGCGCTCACTCGCGGGGTTCGCAGAGGCGCCGCGCCCCGCGCCCGCTGCGGCTCCGGAACGGGAGGCACCGGGGCGATCCCCGCTCGCTTAAACGAGGGTACCAGCCCTCCGGCCACCTCAAAGCACCTCTCTGCCGGTCCCTCGCTTCAGAGTGCCCGCTCAGGAGTCCTTGGTGGATTCCAGGCGAATTCGGGTAGGCTGTTCCCGGCCGGGCCAGCCTCGCCCCTTCCTCGCTTTCTCCCTAATCGACCTAGAGCCAAGGGCAGGCGCCCGCGCCCCGGCCCCTGCCCATCCGGCTAGCCGGCGTCCCGGCCTGCCCCAGGCTGCGAAGAGGGAAGGGACACTGGAAAGGAAAGGTGCTCACCTGAGTCACCGGGAGCCTTGCTCTCTGGCTCCTTCCAAAGCCTCTTCTTAGCTTCCAGGCACAACCTTCCTCGAAGAAAAAAAGTAGCGCAAGGGCAGCGGAGAGGTAGGGCTGCTCACAGGTCCCTGCGCAGCAGCTTTTCCCTTCGGATTTTCCCGGGTCCAATCTCTGGCTCGGCGGCGGGGGAGGGCTCCTGAAGACTGGAAGGGGCTGACAGACCCCAGCTCCTCCCGCAGCGGTGGCCGCGGCACTTCCAAGTTGCCACCTGCAGCGCGCGCCGGGCGCCTGTGACAGCCCGCGCCGCTCAGCCCGCGCTGGCCCGCCCTCCCGGTCCGCTCGTTGGCTGCGCCGGGCGCCCGGGCGGTCCCCGCGCTCCGCCCCGCCCTGCTCCCTTTCCCGAGCGGTCCGCTCGCAGACTCTAGGTCTCCTAACAGGCCTTACTGGGCATTATGACCAGGGGGTTCCGGGAGCTGCTCAGGCTTTTGCAAACGGGAGGAATTCGGCACACAGAAACACACACACACACACACACACACACACACACACACACTTTTGTGTAAATGGGGGATTGAAGGAAAGAGAGAGGATATGAGAAATGCCCTTTGTGTGCCTTAAGAGGAGCTGGTAGCTTGGTTTCTTTTGCGGGTACCGAGTTTCCCGGGAAATGAGACCTAGACGGACCATAACCTGTAATGCGTCTTTTGGAGAAAAAAATAATATAAGACCAGGTATATATTATATTATACCAGGCATTATATTATATTATATCTGGTCTTATATTAAAATAAGACTGGGTCTTATATTAATTTTTGCTCCAAAAGGTGCTTTAGAGTTGATGGTCCCGCTAGGTCTTATTGTCCGGAAACACGGTATTAAATTTGTTCAGTCTCTGAAAAATGTTAATGCCACAGAGGCAAACAGTGCAGAAATGTGAACTGGGAAGTGGTTTGGGGGTAGTTCTCACAAAAGTACACACGGAACGTTAAAATACGGCGACAAGTCCTGGAGTCTCCGTCTTTTCTCACTTAAGCTGCACCACTGCCGTGGAGAAACCTCAGTTCTAGCACTCTAAAAGCCACACACCCGCCACTGGTGCCCAGGAGCTACAGGCCTGAAGGCCCAGCGTTCCCTGCCGAGTGCTTGCTTGATTCTGAGGCTGCACGTCCAGGCATTGAAAACTCATGCGGGTGCACGTATGAGGCTTGTATTTTGCACAACTCTTGGCCTTTTAAGCAAACAATAAGGAACATTATCTTTTTTTTCTCCTCCAACTCCCACTGCAAAGACTGGGACAGGAGTTCACCGCCCAGTTCCCAGGGCACTCAAGTGAACTCTTCACTTTGCCTCTTAACACTTCCTGAAGCTATGCTTTCTGAAAAACTATAAAAATATGAAAAATACCAGTCTGGGAAGCCATCTAATCAACCAGAAACGTCTCACTCCTGGGTTTATCTATGTGAAAGAGATACATTGCTAAGTATACCCATTAGTTTAACAATGTCTCAAAATGAAGTTCACAAATAGCACATTTTATAGTCCATTAGGAAAATGTCTATGTTTTTCAAGTGCAGGTGAGGCACTGTTAAGCGTGACAAAGTGTGCACACGCAAACTCATGTCTAGCTGTGCTTTGTAGAATCCTCAGCAGGGTAAGGCAAGAGGAAAGGGGCTTTTCTAAAAGAAGTCAGAAGGTGGCTCTTCACAGGATATATTGGGGACAGCTGGCACCAGTCAAGAAGCCACTCCCTATCAACTGTTGCTAAGTAACTTGGAATGCTGCTTTGTAGATCTGATTCCTTGCATTTTATGGCAGATTTGTTTCAGGAGATCCTAACATCTTTTGAGTCTACTTTGGGAATTAACAGCAAACTTCTTTCCCCGGTAGCCAAGTGCTTACTTTTACCTCTTTCAGAAGAAGCAAGCTAGTCCTTATCCATCTTCTTGAGACCCAAGAAGACTTGGGTAGCGCAGTTCAGAGGCAAAGCATTCACAAGGAGATATTTCAATATGCTGGGTCAAGTGCTTGCTTAATGAATCGCGCTTTGACCTGAAATGGGTGAAACCACGAGTAGAATGCAGGTGTGGATCACTCAGGTTTGAGTGCAGGTTGACTCAGTAACTGGAAGAGTACCTGATAAAAATTGGGGGTGGAGATGGAGATGGGGGCAGAGTGAATGTTAACCCAGATATGTGCCTGATGTATTGACAATTAGGTGGGGCACAAACAACTGCAGTTCCTTAATACTAGGAAAGGAACTTAAAGACTCAAGTAATGAGAAAGCATTATGTAGGAAAGAGGAGAGGAATGAGAAAGAATTGAAAGAGAAAATGGAAGAGTCTATTGACAGAGACAAAAATCAATGGACACTGTTTGGTCCATTGGACATACCAATGGGCACACTATGGTTCAAGATTCTGGAGGAGGAGACAAAGGAGAATTGCTGGGATTTAAAGGCAGTAAGTATAGAAGCTAAGTGTCCCGGAGTGGCTTGTGGTGTCAGCAGACATAGGGCTGAATCCTGGCTCCAAAACTTCTGGGTGTGGTTTGTTTACCGTATTTTGCCATGTATAATGCACTCCCATGTTTTTGGCCCAAACTTTCAGGGAAACGGAATTAGCACTACCATTGTATAACAAGCAACCTTATTTTTCCCCTCACAAATTTGGACAAGAAAGTGCGCATTATACATGGCAAAATGCAGTCATTTGCATGTGGGACACATTTTTTAAGCTTCATTTTCTTCCTCTGTGATGAGGGCATAAGGATGCCTACCTGGTAGAGCTGTGGTAGGGATTAACTGAGGTAATGCATCTGTAATGCATGGCACAATGTTGTGCATCTGGTAAGCATTCAATAAATAGCTATTATTGTAAACAGCGTTTAAAAGGAGTTTAAATGTCACTTACTACTTTTGATATTTGTTTCTGATAGAATATTTCTATCAAGTGCTCTACTGCCTGTGCATTCTCTATGATGAAAATCTCATTAACCCTGGGTCCATTCTATCTTTCTTACTTTAAGATGAAATGAGTAACACTACTTTTTTTTTTTTTTTTTTTTTTTTTACTGGTTGGTACTTTTTCTGTCCATGGTAGTCATACGAATGTCTAAATCCTATTTCATAAGAAAGTCCTCCAGATTGGTTAAGACAAATAACAGATCCCCTGCGTGACTTCTTTTGTCCAAACTAAAATGCCCTGCCCCTTTAGCCTCTCCTCACATGGTCTGGTGTCACAATTTTTCACCTTCCCATTCCCTCCAAATTGCCTCTAGCCTCCTTAAAACAAGAATGCAGTGCTCCAACCCAGTCCTTACAGCAGAATACCTTTTTACCACATGTTTTGAATGGGAGGTAAACTCTTGATACCTACTGAGTTGCATAAGTATTCTTCATATCTACTGTTTGTTCAGGACTTTGGGAGTCCTAATGTTGTCATTCAATGTTTCTTTTCTGTAAAAGGATAGACTTAATGACCAATGAAGTTATTTTTTAATGATTTATTTTGAAATAATTTAAAATGTACAAAAATATTCAAAAATGGTACAGAGAACTCCTATGTCCTTCTGCCCTAGTTTTCCCAAATTGTTATCATTTTATGTTTGATTTCTCTTTCTTAGATAGATGGATAGGTAGATAGATAGATGGTAGATAGATACTCATGATTGATAATATTTTTCTGAACTATTTAAGAGCAAGTGTAGACATGATGCTCAATCATCCTTAAATACACCAGTGTATACATTTCTCCTAAATCAAGATTCTTTCCTACATAAGTTCAATATAACCAATCCATAGAATCTGTTCAAATATCACCAACTTTCCCCAAAATGTCTCTTTTGCATTTTTGGCCCAGGACCTAATCCAGAATGACACATTACATTTAGTTGCCATGTCTCTTTATTTTCCTTTAGTCTGCTACAGTTCTCCAGTCTTTCCATCTTTCATGCCTTTGACAGCTTTAAATACCGTATACTTTTCATTCTGGATTTCATTGGTTTTAATCTGGATCCATCTGATGTTTCTTTATCTCTGATGCAGGTAATGCATTCTTGTCAGGAATATCAAAGAAACAATGCTGTGCTCTTGACAGTGCATCCGCATAGTTGAACCATCTCAACCATGAACACCTAATGGTCTTTGCTTGATGTGGTACCATCCCACCATTGGGATGTTAACCTTGATCACCTAGATTGGTATACACTGAAATTTTCCATTGTAAAATCATGATTTTTCCTTTTGTAATCAATAAGTATTTTGTAGGGATATACTCCAAGGCTACACCAATATTCTATTCCTCACAGAACCTTCCCTCAACCAGTTTTAGGAGGCATTGATGACTCCCACCTGAGTCAACCACCACTATAATTATTGCCAAATGACAGTCTTCCATTTGCATCATCCTTTTGCATTTATTAGTTGGCACTCTTCTGTAAAAATATTTCCCTTCCCTGCATTTATTTATTGATGTCAGTATAGACTCATGAATTTCTATTTCATTTAATGAGTTGGATTTGGTTACTTTCACTATTTATTTTAATGCTCAAATAACCCAGATTTGGTCAGAAATAGCCCAGATTTCTTCAAGCTGGCTCTTAAGACCCTCTGACATGTCTCCGTTGTTCTTTGGCCACCTTCTATCTTTCTGGCACATCAAGATATTCCAGGCTCATTTTGTACATTCCTGTCCCCAGTCCTGGAATCAGCCAGCTCTCCAAGGAGCCCTAGTTTCTTTTAATAGAGGATGCCATTTAGAAATGAGCTACGAGCACCCAACATTCGCACTGCTACTGGCGTGTCATAACCTCTAGGCTCTCTCAGTGGATAGAGCTAAGAAATAAATAGACACAAACATGCACATATTTATGTCTATTTCTACATATGTGTGTATATCTATGTGCCTATTTCTCCATATATCCATTTGTAAATATTTATCTATGTAAACACATGGAGATATATATCTATCTCCATCTCTATATATTCCACCAATACCTCCGATTCTAACCCAAGCATATTAGAGTCCTTTTTAGTCTTCCCCTTTTCAATATTTATAAATCTCTACTCTGATGGACAAACCTGACTCCCAATACCCTCAGTATATTGACTTATTTGCTCCAGCTTGCCTTCTGTAATACTTTTCTGATCACATCAGCCGCCTCCTCATCTTTGCCCCAGTGGCGGCCCCCTGCACTTTCAGTGTCTAGGCCCCTGGCTCCTCCGCAGCCTCTCCTATCTCGGTCTCCTGGGTCCTTGGTGTTGCTGTCAGCTCCTGAGCATAATTCATCAGTAAAATGACTTTTTCTGTTTTTGGAATTGTTTAGGTCAAAATCCCCAAAGCATCCTTGATAATACCCTTTCTCTCACATCCCATACTAATCTGTAGCAAATTCTGCTTGTTTTACCTTCAACTAGGTCCAGAATCCAATCCTTTATCACTCCCTCCACCATTGCTACCGTGGTCCAGGTCAACATTATCTCTTATCTTTACTACCGTAACAGCCTCCTAACTGGTCCCCTGTGATGGCCCTTGCTCTCCTAAAGACTGCCATCGCCCAGCTGCCTAAGTAATAATGTCAATAGCTGAGTCATCATTTTACTTCCCTGCTCAGTGGCTTCCACTTTGTCAAAATAAAAAGCCCAAATCCTAACAAATTTGCCTCTTTGGCCCCAATGCCTCCTTTTCCTCACCTCCTACTGCTCTACACCTTGGGTTTCCACTCCGAGCACACTGGCTCCTTTCTGCTCTTGGAACATGCCAGGCATCCTCCTCCCTCTGCCCAAGACACACTTCCCTAGGTATCCCTATAATTCCCACAACCTCCAGGGCTTCCTCAATTGTATCTTCCGTGATGAAGCCTTCTCTGTGTGCCATATTTAAAACTGTGCTTTCTCTTTCCAACCCACCTTCTCTCTGTCGCTGCTTTTTTTCTCTATAAGATGTATTACAATCTAACATAGTATATTGTCTTTATTTATTTACAGTCTGTCCTCTCCCCCTGCCTTGACTATAAACTCCATGAAATAGGGGATTTTAGCCTCTTTTGTTTACTGCTAATCCCCAGTGCCTATATCAGAGTCTGGCATACAATATACCATTGTCTGCCCTTGATAAGTATATGTAAAATGAATAGATGAAATTACAGAAACACATAAATACATTTATGACTAACTATTGGTACACTCACATGCTAAGTGGTTGTCAATGCAACTTGAGAGATTGTAGCCAATAAGTGTTAACTTGAAAGGTTTGGAGTCCTTCCTATATATACATTAAAGACAGAATATACTAACAGGTTATCAAAAACATAAAGACAGAAAAAGACTCTAATGAATATGAAGTAAAGTAGGTAATCTGGACACACATTTTTGTTAGGTATCAACTGGCCATTTATTGGACCAAATGACTAAATTACATACCACCAGGCATTAAAATGAAAAGTTCTACAAACACTTCCAAATATATTCTTTAAAAATAATGTGGTATGTTTAAAGGATTTTAGACATTTTCCTCTTGTGAAACAAGTCTTTTGGATCAAAAAGAACTTATTTAAGGGGCTCACAATACTTCAAATTTAGCACCTTCTTTCTTTAAAGTGCCAACTCAGCTCACAAAGAAAATAAATCCCTTTCTTGAATTATTGAAGTCCTATGTCCAGCTTGGTCCTTTATAAGCCAAAAGTCCTTAGAAAACATTTCCACAGAATGAAATGGAAACACACACATTGGAGAAATTTTCAGCATTGATTAGTCATCAAATTTTTAATGTACCTTACTCTGCATATTGTAGAGGACTGTGAGTGCACAAATGAGAACTGTTTAGAGAGCAAGTTTCACTGAGGCCAGTCTGACAATTGTTTAATGACTGTGCTTGGAGACAACACATAAGATAAAGGAATTTATATTTGGAATTGTACAAATAGTTATTTTTATATTTTATAAATCCCCCCAAAGAATCCAGGTATACATTTCCATAAAACTCAGTGAATTGAATGAACAGATATAGCTCTGATAGAAATTTTAGGTATTCTAACTTTTAAAGGTTTCCAGCGCATCCTTAATGGAGTAATGAGGTAGTTGGGAAGAGGGTTATTTCTCTTAAATTTATCTCATTCGTGTGTAGCCTTCAAAATTAATGTTGGACTCTGCAAAAATAGCTATCTGGTTTATACATTAAGCTGCTTTTAAAAGGAAGACCTTTCCAGGTTTTCTCAAAGGAGGCATCATTGTTAACCCAATGGCTGGCAAAACTCATCGCTGGCATCCTTTGCCCGCCGATGCACAACCATCCTATGCCTACCAGCTCATCTTCGCAGCATAAATCTTTTCTTTCTGATGTTGCTATCTGCTGCTGAAAACTTCAAAATGTTAAGCAAAAAAATCAAATGAAGTTATGATTTCTTGAAATGCCTTCCAAATTCTTCTCCAGTGCTCTTTCTTTACTAGCTAAGTGACCTCAGGATTAACTTCTCTGAATCTCAGTTTCCTTATATAAACTGGGAATGGCATTGAGTACCCCATCAAACAGGTAAGATTAAATGAAATAATTTGATGAAAGGGCTTTGAAAACTATAAAGAGCTACAATAATGACAGTGCTATCATCACGGCCTCCTCGTCATCAAACTACTTATAATGAAAAATGGCAGAAATTTTAAATCACTCATGATGTGAAGCCAGTATTTTTATTTTTTTGTCAGTCAGGTGCTGTATACTCCTAATTAGCTTTATCTTTAAATGAAGTCCTGCTCTAATACTGAAAACTGTTTAACCTTCAGTTATTTCTCTGTACTCCAGAACTTGTTAGGTTTGGCATGGCATGACCTAGCCCCAGAATGGTTTTTTCTTTTCTTTTTTTTTTTTTAAAGACCTCTAAATTATAATAAAAATTTAAACAAGTTGCTGAGTGCAGAAAGTTCTAGAGCAAGACCTGCCCTTTGCAGCAAAATATCAAACAGCAGTGATTGATCAATAAACCTTCCACATAACTGCAGATCATAAAGTCATTGTAAAGATTTAGGATGACATTTTCTTGTTCTTTGCTTGATGCATGCCAGCCTGTGAAAGGAACACTCTAGATACAGAAACTGTTTAGGTTATTTTCTGATCTGGGACAAAGCATGCAAACTGAGCATTACGTAGAAGTTAATTATCTGAAAAGTGAATTCTTTGCCAAATTTTACAAAGCAAGAAGTTTTCAAAATATAATAGACTGATTTAAAGTTGGCAGCTGTTGACATCTGTTCACCTTAAGCTAATGCTGGTAACTAGCCAGAATATTAATCTGGTTACTACTTTTTTTCTCTTTTAAAATCAGACCCACATTCTTCGCCATGAAAAAGCCATGAATTGTAGCTGGTTCGAGATAATTTATTTTAATTAACTGAGATTTAGTAAATTTTTATTCTTACTATAAGAGATCACTAAATAGCTTTCAGTCAGCTGGAAACTATGATCAGAAACCCCATTTCTAAAGGAGGCAAACTTCTCTGATTAACTTGAGGTTTTATTGGCATAAACCTCCTGCATTTTTGTCAAGGTGATGATGGGAAATGATTATATCTTCTATTGTACTCCATTTGAAGTGCATGGCCAATGCTTACCCAAAGGGCTTCTTTCCTGAAAATTAGGACAAGACTACCCCTTCAGCAGAACACATCCCCATGGGCACACAACTAGCGTGTACAAGGGCAAACAGTCGTCGAGATCCCAGCACTCACCCCTGTGCTGTTCCAGGCTTTAAAGACAAGTGTCTATATGTTCAGGTCCCACTGAAATCTGAAAGAAGCAGATTCTGTGTTGTCAGGTCCCCACTTTGACTGTCTTCAAGCACTCCACCCTGGTCATTGGCACTGAATTTATTTATGGGAACAATGGCTTGAGCTCCCTTTATCTGAAGTTATGTTTAAGGAAGGGAGGGAAGAGGAAAAGCTCATCAAAACACACTGGGCCAGAGAAGGTCTTTGTGGTTGGATAGACATTGTACAGATCGAAAATGTATATTCTATGGGTTGAATTATTACACTTAAAATGTATCTTTATGATATTCGTTAAATTGGGTCCAGTCAGCAAGGCCCATATTGAAGGTGACAAAATTCTATAATCTCACCCCTGGGCCTTATCAGTCTCTGTTTCTGGCCTAACCCTCATTTTTATCATCTAGTTAGTTGTTTAGGTACTGGGGTCATCTACTGGGACAGGGGCTGATACAAAATTTTGCCAGACCCAAGAAATTGTGAGAAGAGATTTAATAGAGCTATTACTCAGGTGTCTTTGAAATATGAAGGGCTTCTTTGGAACTGTAAGGAACTAGGTTATGAGTAGTTTCCTAAGTAAATACTGCGTGAGTGACACTTTGCAGGAAAGGATTTGCTCCTGAGAACTGCTCAATAATCAGTTTTTAAGCAGATTTGTTAGGGTTTTCCGATTTCACATATCATTGATCCATAAAAAGAACAACGCTATTCTAAAAATATAATCCAGAATTTAAAATCTATAAAAAAAGGACATTTCTTCCAGTGTTTCAACTTTTAAACCCATGTTTATGCACACGTAGCAAGGATTCCTGTGGGCTTGGAGTCACCTGGATACTTGTCAGGTTTGGCCAGATTTATTTCCAGATTACATCTTGAATGTGTTCACCTCTTCCATCAATGTGGTTTCCAAACCTCCATCTTCCCTCGCCTGGGCTATTAGAAGCCTCCTAATTGCTGTTCTGCTTTTCCCTGCACCCTTGCTGCCCTCAGGCACATTCTCCTCATACCATCCAGAGAGATCCCGCCATTGCTTTGTACTTTTCAATAACCTTCCATTCACCTCAGATAAAATTTTAAAATGTCAAGTGTAACCCAATCTGGGATTGCTACCTGCCTCCCTAGCAACTGTATCTCCTTCTACGTTGCTCTGCCCTAGGGGTGGCCTCGCTTTGGTTTTCTGGTTTTATAAAATGTTTTCATTTTTCAATTATAGTTGACATACAATATTTTATTAGTTTTCAGGTGTGCAGCATAGTGATTTGACATTTATATTCCTTACAAAGTGATCCCCCCAATAAGTCTAGTACCCACCCGACACCATACATAGTTATTTACAGTATTATTCCCTATGCTGTACTTTACATCCCCATGACTACTTTGTAACTGCCAATTTGTACTTCTTAATCCCTTTACCTTTTTCACCCAGCCCCCCCAAACTCCCTCCCATCTGGCAACCATTAATTTGTTCTCTGTATCTATGAGTTTATCTGCTTTGTTTATTTTGTTGTTTAGATTCCACATATAAATGAAAACATATGGTACTTGTCTTTTGCAGTCTGACTTATTTCACTTAGTGTAATATCCTCTAGGTCCATTCATGTTCTTGCAAATGGTAAGATTTCATTCATTTTTATAGCTGAGTAATATTCCATTGTATATAGGTACCACTTCTTTATCCATCTGTCTATAGATGGACACTTAGCTTGCTTCCATATCTTATCTATTATAAATAATGCTGCAATAAATATAGGGGTGCATATGTCTTTTCAAATTAGTGTCTTGGGTTTCTTCAGATAAATACCCAGAAGTGGAATTGCTGGGTCATATGGTAGTTCTATTTAAAATTTTTTTAAACCTGCATACTGTTTTCCATTGGCTGCATCAATTTGCAATCCCACCAACAGTGCATGAGAGTTCCCTTTTCTCCACATCCTCATCAACACTTGTTTGTTGATTTACTGATGATAGTCAATCTGACAGGTGTGAGGTTATATCTCATTGTGGTGTAGATTTGCGTTTCCATGATGATTCGTGATGTTAAACATCTTTTCATATATCTATTGGGCATGGACTCTCTTTGAGTCTCAAGATTGCAGTGAGCTCTTTCCCTCTGGCCTCCCCACACACTATTTTACCTGTCCAGGTCTCTCTTTTCCCTTCTCTCCATCTTACTAAGGTTTATTCATCTTGTGAGGCCCAATTTAAGCTGCACTTTCTCTGAGAGGACTTGCTTCTCCTTGCACCTCTCAATTTAAATTAGATTCCATTTAAGTTTCTATAAGTTTCCTTTACCCAGCACTTACCACTCATCGATGAATGTACTTTCTTGACAAGAATGTTTAAGTACCATGAAGACGGGGAACCAGGAGGGTTTTGTTCTCTGTATCTATAACATCTGTACTTAGAAAGGAGCTATCCTGTGTGGCACCCAACTCTGGAGCCAGGCTGCCTGTGTGAGTTCAACCTCCGTTTTTCTGACCTGGGGTAAGTAACCTAACACCTTTGATTGTCAACTTGCTTATCAGAAAAAAGTTGCCTGAAGTACCTACCCCTTTGGATTTCCTTATCTGTAAAAGTGGGATGTCAGTATAGGCCTTTTCCACACTGGTGAAATTGTGAAGCTCCATTTAGTTGATATGCATAAAGTGCTAAGAAAAATTCTGGACAAATGGAAAATAATGTTAGTTATTATTTTAGCAGGGACTCAATTAATATTTTTGATAAATAGAATGAATTCATTCATACTGCTTTGGTCACAGATTTCCTCCTCATTTTAGATAAGTTTTCCTTGATTTAAATTATATAATTCAATAAAGAGAAAATAAAATTCTCATGGTTAACATAATTAACAATGACAACTTTCCCTCCATCAAGAAAGGTAATCACAAACAACGGCAAAAGTGCCAGATCTGCAATATGTATCATTTCATAAGTTGTAATAGATATTTTTTTGACACTTTGCCTTTCCTTCACAGTCCATGCCTAAAACGATGTCTCCTATAGGATCTCAAATTTGGCACTTCTGTTTCTCCCCGGGTTTATTGAGCTATAATTGACATATGTTATGTAAATTTAAGGTGTACAATGAGATGATCTGATACATGTATGTATTTCAAAATGTTTACTACAGTAAGATTGGTTAACACAGCCTTCATTTCACAAAATTACCATTTTGTTGTTGTTATGGTGAGAACATTAAAGCCCTACTCTCATAGCAACTTTCAAGTATACAATACAGTCTTGTTAACTATAGTTACAGTGTTGTACCTTAGATCCCTGGAACTTATTCATCTTAAAACTGAAAGTTTTTACCCTCTGACTAACATCTCTTCATTTCCTCCACCCCTCAGCCCCTGTTAACCACCATTCTACTGTCTGTTTCTATGAATTCAATCTTTTTAGATTCCATGTGTAAGTGAGATCATACATATTAGTCTTTCTCTGTCTGACTTATTTCACTCAGCATAATGCTCTCCAGGTCCATGCGTGTTGTCGCAAATGGTAAGATTTCCTTCTTTTTATGGCTGAATAATATTTGTGTGTATGTGTGTGTGTGTGTGACATTATTCACTCATCCATTAATGGGCACTTAGGTTGCTTCCATGTCTTGGCTCTTGAGAATAATACTGCAATAATGCTGAATGAATGAGTGCAGGTATCTCTTCAAGCTAATGCTTTCCTTTCCTTTGGATATACACCTAGAAGTAAGATTTCTGGATCATATGGTAGTTCTATTTTAAGATTTTTGAGGACCCTCCATACTGTGTTCCATAGTGACTGCACTAATTTACATTTCCATCCACAGTGCACAAAGTTTCCCTTTTCGCCACATCCCCGCAAGCATTTGTTACCTGTAGTGTTTTTGATAATAGCCATTCTAACAGGTGTGAGTTGGTATCTCATTGTGGTTCTGATTTGCATTTCCCTGATGGGTAGTGATGTTGAACACCTTTTCATGTACTTGTTGGCCCTTTGTATGTCCTCTTTGGAGAAATGTCTATTCAAGTCCTCCACCCATTTTTAAATTGGATTGTTTTTTTTTCTATTGAGTTGCACAAGTACCTTGTATATTTTGGATATTAACCACTTATCAGGTATGTGTTTTGCAAATATTTTCCCCCATTTCTTAGGTTGCTTTTTAACTTTGTTGATTGTTTCTTCTGTGCAGAAGCTTTTTAGTTTGATGTAGTCTCACTTGTTGATTTTTATTTTTATTGTCTTTGCTTTTGGTGTCATATCTAAAAAAATCACTGCCAAGACTGATGTCAAGGAGTTTTTCCCTTTGTTTTCTTCTAGGAGTTTTTTATTTCATGTCTTATATTCAAGCCCATAATCCATTTAGAGTTAATTTTTGTGAATGGTATAAGATAAGGGTCTAATTTCATTCTTTTGTATGTGGATATTCAGTTTTCCCAACACCATTTTTATTGACAAAGGCTGTCCTTTCCCTGTTGAGTATTCTTGGATTCCATGTCAAATATTGGTTGACTGTTTATGCATGGGTTTATTTCTGGGCTCTTGATTCTGTTCCACTGGTCTATGACTCTGTCCTCATGCTAGTACCACATTATTTTGATTACTATAGATGTGTAACAAAGTTGAAAATCAGGAAGCCAAATTTGACAGTTCTTTTGGTGGAAAAGTGGAAAAAGGATGTGGAACAACCCTTGTTAATTAATCAAAAGAGAAGGGATATTTCCTTTTTGTATGTTTTTTTTTTCCCCAGATAATTTTTATCTTAATGTATTTGTCAGGGACATTGCTGTAGAGAATAGCGATGAAAAAATTCCCAGCTTCTTGACTGATGTCGGGAAAACTTGCCTCAAGTAATATTAGCTACCTATCATTTCAGTCTTTCTTTTTTCTTTAAGTGAATAATTCCACTACATGAAGCAAGAGGAACAATGACAAATAACATTTGTTTCTATGCAAACCTTACCTCTGTATGGTTGTAATACCTCTTTTTAAGCTCAATCCATCTTTGTAGTTATTTTACATAAATAGCCCATATATTTATTATTTTGTGGTTTACAAAAACCACTGTGACCCTTATGCTAATGTTGTGTATTGGCATGGCTTTTCTAATAATATACTGATAGCCATGATTTGGATGTACAATTTTTACCTCAGAATTGGGTGAGATAATAGAGTATTTTAAAAATGCAAGTATATTATATCCTGCATAGATTTTAAAAAAATAAATAGTATGCATACATGTATGTAGACTTCACACTGAACATTGAAGACAAATATCCTCTGGTTTATAAATGCTAATAGTTTCCAAATTCTCTCAGGGTATGGGTTAGTTGCCTGCTTTACTAAGTTGTGAAAAAGCTTTTGTACATAAAATTACACCTTAATTTGGAGAATCAAACCCATCCCTATTTTGGTTAGAGGATTGGAACATAATTAATGTTCTGAGTTGTCTGCTGGTTTATCTGTGGAAAACTGAATTTAGATGTGTAGCACCATTTTATATAAAGGCCATTTTATTTGCGTTTGGCGAGTTCCATTTTTTTTGGTTTAAAATAAGCCTATATGTTTTATCTTTTGATAGCTTCCCACAATAGTAGGTTGTTCTACTATCAAATTTGCTGTAGTGGTAGGTTATTCTACTATCGAATTTGCTGTTTTAAATTTCTGACATGCTTAAGCTTGTATATATATTTAAATATAAAAATAGAATCTTACTGCATATACTGCTCGATAATCTGTTGTTGTTTTTTTAATTAATAAGTATTGTGAAAAATCTTGCCATTCAGTCAGTACAATTTTTACTTATTTTTTAAAAAACCAGTTCCTAGGTCATATTTCTTAAGGGCTCAAGTGCTAGAATACTGACTCTGCAACTCAGTATCAGATATGAGTCCAAACAGTCCGCACAGCTGCACAAATGATGCAGTTAAACATGGACACTATGTATTAGCCTTAGAAAGCATTAAGTTTTGCAAATAGCTCCTCAGTAAGCCAAGGACAGTCCAGGGTGCAAAGTCTGTTCTTCATAATTTGGTCATTTTTACAACACTTACATATATAGTGATTACGATAATCTTTGTGTTCAAAGTACAGATGTATATCCATTTTACTGCCCAAGTATGGATTCCTGCTTGCTGAGATCAAGCCATATCAAATGTAGTTTGGCATATCCAACCTGCCTAACCCTGAAAATTGTCTTGATTTAGGCAGCTCAGTGCAAGATTGGAGTGGTTTTCCTTTGCTGCAGCTTGACCCCTCCCCCTTTTATTGCGATTATAATATACATAACATAAAAGTTACCATCTTAACCATTTTTAAATGTATAATAGTTCAGTGGCATTAAATACATTCCTACTGTTGTGCAACCATCACTTGAGCGATTTTAAGTTAAGCAGCAAGATAAGCTAGTAAGGCTTCCTTTTTTGGGAGTGCCTTTTTCAGTCCATCAGTGATTGATGAATACACACAGCTAACCAGAAATATTTGGAATTTTTGAGTACTTGAAATTTTATTCTACATAAAGTGCTTCCCAGTATTGTCTCAAATGACTGTTTAGAATGATTTTGAGTTTTTCAACTATTACTTAGAAGTATAGAGCTTTGTAGAAAGCTGCTCATATTAAGTACATTGATCAATACCAGGAGATAGCTTTCTCAGAACTTGGCCCTTAAAAGTGGATACTGTATTTCTCTCACCTTCCCAAAGTTCTGAAGGAATTAGCAGTGAACACCGGTGCTTAAAATATCTCCTTATTTTATCAGATAGCTGCAACTTTAAGTGCAAGCAAAACTGTCAAACACTGTATTGGTGTTTAATTACATGGAGAATTACTAATCAGACTGCTTTTGCAAGACATGCAATGATGCAACTTTGAGACTGAACCCAATCACTTGTCCTAAGAGTGCCATCCTTGAGAAGATTGAACAGGTGGGCTCTCTGTAAAGCCAACATTCCCCCGCATCTGTCATTTGGGTGCAAAGAGGAGCCCGTGTCAGGCAGACATAGCATTGCCTCTGATTTCCTTTCTGTATTCTTCAAAGAACACAGACAGACACTGCAGATGAGACCAGTGGACCGCAGGTAGCTATCCAGGTACTTAGGAGTGGCGAAATGAACCTGGGCGGGAAACCCAATGTGTGTGAACACCAATTTTCATTCGAGTTTTTCATTTGAATTCCCTATCTAGATCCACTTATTTTTGCTGACTGTTAAACTCTGATTGGGTGTTCAAATCATGAATAAACCATTGATCTTTTACTTCCAGCCCTTTAGATTGCTACTGTTTGTGCAGGAAATTGCCAGATGTGTGTCCCAGCCTGATGTTCTCAGAGCGGTCATGTTTAAATATCAGAACTCATATTACTTTTCTTCTTGTTCCTTTCATTACCACTCTAGAAACACGGTGCCTTCTTTCAGGACATTTCATAAGATACTTATTTCAAATGAGCAAGTATTTCTTGCAACAGCAGCTCAGACTTTTTGGTTTCATGATCTTTTTGTATTCTTAAAAACTATTGAGGATTCCAAAGAGTTTTTGCTTGTGAGGATTATATCAATATTTATCATATTAGAAAATAAAAGTGATAACTTTTAAAAATATCAGAATACAAGCTGTGAGAACAATGATATTACTGCATGCCACATAGCCTCTGGAAAACTCTACTGTACACTCATGAGGGAATAAGAGTAAAAAAGGCAACATCTTAATTTTGTTGTGAAATTAGTCTTAACTTTGCAGTTCTTCTGAAAGGGTCTCAGGTACGGCTCAGGGTTCCCAGGACCACACTTTGAGAATCACTCTTCTAGAATAAATCCTCTCCGTCTCTGTCTCTGTCTCTCTCTCTCTCTCTCTCTCTCTCTCTCTCTCTCTCTCTCTCTCCCCTCTTTTAAAACATTGCAATTTCACGGAATCCAAAGAACATATTTTAGGAAAAGATATTTGGTAACATTCTTCTTAACTTGGAATGTAGGTGGGAAAGGTGGTTGGAAAAGAAGATTTAAAAAAAAACACCAACCCTTAAGATACTTTTCGCATAGTTAGATTAAGTCTATTTTTTCACACCTCCTACACCTCACAAAGTTAGTCCTCTGTGAAGACTAGAATCTTCAGTTACAGTTAAAGAACTCTAATATAGAAATAACAGATAAAAATGCATATAAAACTGAACTTTTTGTTTCTACCACTGTGTTGAACTTCAGTTAATGGACGTTGTGGATATTTGATCCCTGTGTTTGGAATGCAATCAAAATAAGGACAAAAAAGTTTCTCCCTTGAACGTTTATTTTGCAAGGCATAGCGTGTAGTGTGTGTGTGTGTGTGTGTGGGGGGAGATGTTGATGGAATTTTAGGAAAATGCCATCAGAGATGTATGCTGCCAGAAATTCAGGGGGAAGCCACAAGGAACCAGAAGAGACTGAGTTGTAACAGCAACAACAAAATTCAAAGGAAAGATCATGGATTTGGGGATTAAAGGGATTGGGGCAGCATGTGGAAGTATAAGTGGGTGTAGATCTATATTTACAATGAGCTTATAATAATTAGTTGCCACTCAATAGGGCAGACAAGAAGGACCTACTGAGGTGAAAAGGCTGCATTTAGAAGTCAGGCTGTCTTCACTTCTACCAACTAACCGTGTGAATCTGGGCAAGTGACTTAATCCCTCTGAATGTATTTTCTCATCAGGGCAATAGTGTTCTGATACCTGCTTTGCCATTTGATTGCAAGGAGGTGTGATAATAATTTTTGCACATGCAGTTGCTTAAAAATTGATAGAAGAGAGGTGGTTAGGAAACAAAAAGTCACATCATGGTAATGATGATAAGAATGATTGTCCACTCTGTGCCCCATGGACTACCAGGAAGCAAAGGGATAGGGGAACATCAGCAAATTTGCTGCCACCTTAGTCCCCAAATTGGCCTTGACCATCCTAGATCATCATCATTATTCTGCAGGTGCAGCCGAGTTCCATGCTTGTTAGCATGACATCAGCCTGAAGGATGAACAGGGAGGGCTCACACTGTTGGAATCATTCCAAGATCAGCTCTGCAGAGGGCAGGAGAGTGGCTCTTTCCTGGCCAGACTCTGTTTTCCAAAATCATATGCAAAGTCACAGTATTGGTTGGAAAAGTTCTTTCAGCAAAGCTCAATAAAAATCACCAAGTGCCTTCCACTGAAAGTGGAACAGGGCAATTCTCCTGGCATTTTATGCTAAGGAATATGGAAAATAGGTCTTGCTGATGAGTTTTGTCTTCCCTGCCAGTATTGCTGCATATCTAAGTTAGGGTGCTAATGCTTCAGATGACTCACTCATGGCAATGGCTAGACATTTTCTCATTATTTATTAGGAATGGTGTGACTTTTTGTTCCTTACCCATCTTCTATCCCCTGAACCCTTTGCAACTATCAAATTTGTCAGCGCTGGCAAATTTCACTTATGTGCTACTTTTCTCCATCTCTCAGATAATTAGCAAAGGTGTTAAACATGAGGGGTAGAACAGAAAGAAATGAGAGTTTTTATTAACATAAGACTACATTTAAAGATGTGAAAATGACACATAAAGTAAAGAAAAAACAAAGCACACCTCAATAAAAGGATTCTCCACTCTTTACCCAAGGTTATTATTCTGAGCAAGGATTGATTGAAACTTTTATTAGAGAGAAGGAATGATTTAAAAACATTATATTGTTCTATGATGTTCAATAGATGTCTGTCAGAATGCATGGTGTTGCCTTTCATGCTAGATGCTTCAGGAAGTGCCATCTGACATCCAGGTAATCCAGGGACATCTAGGTTCAAAGAAAAGCAGGGAGTGATAAGTGTTAACAAGGATGTGGAGAAAAGGGAACCCTTGTGCACTGTTGTGGGGAATGTAAATTGGTCCACTATGGAAACAGTATGGAAGTTCCTCAAAAAATTAAAAACAGAACTACCACATGATCCAGCAATCCTACCTGTGGGTACATATCCAAAGGAATTGAATTCAGGATCTCATAGAGATATGAGGTGTGATCAAACAATATAGTGAATGTTTAAATAAAAAAAATGTATTACCGTTAAGACACATTGCCATTAATCCCCTTCAAAATGCTCCCCCTCGCTTCAAACACACTCATCCCATCCTGCTTGCCACTTTCTGAAGCAGTTCTGGAAGTCCTCTTTTGTGAGTGTCTTTAGTTGCGCTGTCATGGCTGCCTTGATGTCCTGAATCATTTTGACTTTGGGGGACAGCCAGATTGCACAGTGCCAGATCCAGTAAATAAAGTGGATGAGGACACACCATAATGTTTTTATTTAACAGAGATTGCCATATACCAGAAGCAATGTGTGACACGGAGCATTGTCATGATGGAGGATGATTCGTGGCACACTTTAAAACACACCTTCTCTCAACTATAGCTCACACCTGATTGACTGCACCGAACAAGTTGAAACTTGTCACACATTGTTTCTAAAGTCACCAATTCGCATACTGAAGATCCCTGCTTTTCCGTTGGATGGCATGCGACAGCAGCATTCACCATATTTTGTGATCACAATGGAAAGGTTCCGTGTCACACATTGCTCCTGGTACTGCGATTTCTGTCAAATAAAAACATTACAGTGTGTTCTCATCCACCTTATTCACCGGATCTGGGACCATGAGACTTCTGGCTCTTCCCCAAAGTCAAAATGACCATGAAAGGTAAACATTTTGAACCAATTCAGGACATCAACGCAGCCATGACATTGCAACTAAAGACTCTCATGAAAGAGGACTTCCAGAAATGTTTCAGAAAGTGGCAAGAATGATGGGATAAGTGGGTTTGAAGAGAGGGATAGTGTTTTGAAGGAGATTAATGGTAACGTGTTCTTTTACTGTAGTAAAAAATTTTTTTAAATTGAAATATTCACCGTAGTTTTTGGTCATACCTCATACCTGCTCTCCCATGTTCATTGCAGGCTTGGTCACAATGGCCAAGATATGGAAACAACTTAAGTGCCCTCAGTGGATGAGTGGATAAAGAAAATGTGATATATATACTGGGGGTACCAAAAAATGTATACACATTTTAAGAGATGTTAACACTTTGGTCAACGTTGCTCAAGCAGTAGTTTGCTACAATGAGAAGTGTCTGAATGCTGATGGTAACCATTCTGAGCATCTCTCGTAATTGCACAAGTCAAATGTGACTTGTATTCATCTTTTGTTATCAATATATATTAATACAATTTTTCCCTTTCTTAAAATGTGTATAAATTTTTTGGCACCCTCTGTATATATGCAATATAGTATATATATAGCAGAATATTATTCAGACATGAGAAAGAAAGAAATCCTACTGTTTGCAACAATTTGGATGAAACTTGAGGGCATTATGCTATGTGAAAAACGTCAGACAGAAAAAGACAAATACTGCATGATATCAGTTATATATGGAATTTAAAAAGGCCAATCTCAGAGAAACAAAGAGTGGAGTCATAGTCACCAGGGGCCGAGGGATAGGGGAAGTGGGGAGAAGTTGGTCAAAGGGTATATACTTCCAGTGACAAGAATAACAAGTCCTGGGGATCAATGTATAGCATGATGATTACAGCTAATAATACTATATTATATACTTTGCATGTTGCTAAGAGAGTAGGTCCTAAATGTTCTCACAACTAAAAGAAATGGTAACTATATGACGTGATGGAGATGTTAGCTAAAGCTATGGTGGTAATCATTTTGCAATCTATAAGTATATCAAATTAACATGTTGTACACCTACAACTCATACAGTGTTATATGCCAATTGGATTTCAATAAAGCTTGGAGAAAAAATAAAATTAAAAGAGAGAGAGAGAGGTAAGGAAGATGGGGAAAAAAACAACAACAAAAAAGATACCATTCTCTAGTCACCGAGAGGTGGTGAAATATTTTACTCTTTGTTGGGCTGCAAATCAGATTATTCTTTTGGAAAGCTCCAGTTTCACAGGAACTGGCCAAGTGACACCAGACACATTAATCGTCTGGCTTTACTTTGAAGTTAGACAAACCAAAACCAAACCATCTTGTTTTATCCACTGACCAGGAGCTATGATCCAACTATAACTAGCAGTCTTGAGAGCGTAACATGTCAGCTGAGGTCAAGGGGCATCAATGCACTTGTATCAGTAATGAATTGGGCACCTACTATGTGATATTCCACTTTAGTCACTAGAAACAGTTTGTTTCCCTTAAGAACGTAAAATATATTTTTAAGGTAAAGTAGGGACATATGACAAACTGAACAAGGAAGCTGTCAGCATAAGATGAAGTGGCCACATCAGTGGTCAGAGCCTGGGGACTGCACAGTAGGGAGTGGGGGACTTTGTGACCCTGGGACCCTCAGGATGATCTTTTGGGGTGAAGGGAGAAAATATCAGAACCACCCCAATGTTTTAATTTCTATTTTTGCAATGCTTTAAAACGTGCATTTACAATGTTCATAAGATAGTACATTTATATAGTTTCTAAAGGTGCGTATAGAAATGTTTCGCCAAGGGGGATCTTGTTCGATGAAGTGGAGAGACCATTGCAGCAGGCAGTGAGAGCTGAAGGAGGGCAGGGAAGGAACAGATCAATGTGGGCTCAAGCCAATAGGTGATGAGGGTGGAATTTAAATGGGCAGAATAAAGAGGGGCAGAATATTCTAGTCAAGAAGACAACACTAGCTGAAGAATGGAGCTGGGGTAGCCATAGAATTTCATGAGATTGGGAAGAGACTGATCAGTCTCAGGAGGAGGGAATGTATTTAAGAATAGAGGGAATAACAGGTCAAAGTTATTGTTATCTGAAAGAGCATGGGAAGGGCATCCGAATCTGTTATTGCAGGGTGAGACCTGACAGGCAGAGGATATAACGTAAAAACACATTTGGTATTTAGGAGTTTTTGAACTGGGCTCTGACAGGTTGGATGTCATATTTAAGGAAAACTCTCTTGCCAGCAGAATGAAGCCTGGATGCAAGGGGGAGGCATGAAGTAGGGATTTTCAGTAGATATAATGGACAGAAAGTGGAAACAGATGGTTTTCAACTGGGAAAGGAGCAAGGTGAGTCACACATGATTGTGGGCAAAGGAATAAGACTGTCCTCAAGTTCATTGTCCGAGATGATGGACCTTGTGGGGACAGAGCCAGCAGTGCAGTGTCCAGGCTCTCGGCCTCACGTGGAAAGGTGCTCACTAGGGTAGTAAATGGCCATCAACTGTGATTGGATAGCCATCAGCTGTGGCTAGTTGGCCATCAGCTGTAACCAGTGAGCTATTGGCCACTAATTAACTGCTGTGGCTACGCTAGCAGAAAGTGGGGGCTAGCAAGAAGATGGTGGCTGAGCTAGCAAGAGCAGATTGCAGCTAGCAAGTGAGATTGTTTGGCAGAGAGAAGTGGACGGCAGGTTGCGGATAGTGTGGCTCCTGCTTCCTGTGTCTCCAACCCAGCCACCAGCGAGAATATAGTGGTATGACTCCCCTACCTATGGCTCCATGGGTGTTCCTTTTTGGCCTCACCATGTCCTGCATTCTTATGTGGGGAGCGGGAGCTGAGACCTGCAGGCCGCCCTGCATGACAAATGGCGCAGCAAGCAGGGTCTGTTTATTCCAGCTGTGTAACCATCGGTAAGACACTTTAACCCCTTACACCTGTTTTCTCATCTGTAAAATGGGGATAGTACTAGTGCTTACATCGTGGGGTTATTGCGAGGACTAAGGGATAATGCACTTAATGCCCTTTGCAAAGGACTTAACATAGAGCTTAATAAGTTTAAAAATATTTTAATAAAAATTTATTTTAATTTAAACAGCAACGAAATATAGATATTGATCGGATTAGATGCTCTTTGAAAAACTTTGGAGAAAAATATATGCATATATAGATAACAATTTTGTATTGATCTAGTATTCTGTGTCTTTGATTTATTTGTACTTACCATTTCATACCTTTAGAAATAAACATTTAAATTTTTACTCATGCTTTCTTGTTTGAAAATCCCCCCCCCCCCCCGTTTCCTCCAGGGACTCATATTCCATGAGTACTTATCAGGTTCTTGAACTTCAGCAGGGCTTATTGAATACAGAGGGCTGGGTCCCATCCAGAGTTGTTGATAAGATCCGAGAGGATGCCAGTGTTGTTGGTCTGGATCATTCTTTGAGAACCACTGTTCTAGAAAATACTCCCAAGAGTCCCAAGTTTTTCTTTCAGGTATATAGGGTTGGATTATTGGCTCCACAGTTAACTGCCTCACCCCATCAACTGAAGAAAAGTTGTTGGTGGTGCCATGGGGACGGAAAGATGATATATTGTTTTTATTTCCTTGGTCTGATCTTTGCTGTTATTTCTTACACGTGGAAAAGCAGAAAAAGACAGAAATATATGTAAATTTTGTTTTCTTCCAAGCTTTGTTCTTCTATCAGAAAGTCATCGTAGAGTTCTTCTATGGTCACGTGGGAAGAAAGTCAAGAAGCCCCTCTCTTGGGTGTTTGTGATTGGACGTTTCTGTGTAATGAAGTTTAATTACAGTGGTTTTCTTAGCAGTAGCTCTAATTTATATACTTGGGTCAAACACAAAATGTGTTTGAATATGGAGATTTTATTTAGAAGTCAAAGCTTATGCTAAAAGATACAATCTTTAAAGATTTTTAAAATTTAAAAAATTAGGATAAAGTATGCATAATATAAAATGTACCATCTTAACCATTTTAAAGTGTGCAGTTTGATAGTGTTAAGTATATTCATCTTGTGCAACCAATCTCTAGAACTTTCGCATTTTCCCCAACTGAAACTCTGTACCCATTAAACAATAACTCCCCCTCCTCCTGCTCCCACCCCAGTGGCAACCACTATCCTCCTTTCTGTCTCTGAGTTTGACTACTCCCTACATTTCTCATATAAAGGGATCTTACAGTATTTGTGTGTGTGTGTGTGTGTGTGTGTGTGTGTGTGTGTGTCTGGCATAAAATCTCCAAGGTTCATGTTGTGGCATATGTCAGAATTTCCTTCCTTTTTAAAGCCAAATAATATTCCATTATATGTATAAACTACGTTTTGTTTACCTGTTTATCTGTAGAAGGACATTTGGGTTGCTTCCACTTTTCAGCTACTGTGAATAATACTGCTATGAACATTGTATACAAATATCTTCTTTAGTTTTTTTAGATATATATCCAGAAGTGCAATTGCTAAATCATATGGTAATTCCATTTTGATTTTTTTGAGGAAGTTCTATACTGTCTTCTATAGCAGCTGAACCATTTCACATGACCGCAAATAGTGCACAAGTGTTCCAATTTCTCCACATCCTTTCCAAATCTTGCTATTTTCTGTTTTTGTTTTTTTTTGTTTGTTTTTTGGGTTGTTTTTTTTTTTTGGTAGTAGTCATCCTAATGGGGGTGAGGTAATATCTCATTTTGGCTTTTAGTTGTATTTTCCTAATGGTTAGTGATATTGAGCATCTTTTCACATGCTTTTGGCTATTTGCATATCATCTTTGGAGAATTGTCTGTTCAAGACCTTTGCCTATTTTTAAATTGAGTTGTTGTCACTGAATTATAGGAGTTTTTATATATTTTGGATATTAATCCCTTAGCAGATATATGATTTGCAATATTTTCCCCTATTCAGTGGGCTGCCTTTTTACTCTGTTATATTTTTTGATGCACAGGAGTGTTAAATTTTTACATAGTCCTATTTATCTATTTTTCTTTTCGTTGCCCATGCTTTGTGTGTCATATCTAAGAAATCAAATCATTGCCAAATCTCATGTTATGAAACTCTTCCCCTAAGTTTTCTTCTAATAATTTTAGCTCTTATATATAATTTTTAGATCCATTTTAAGTTAATTTTGTATATGGTATAAGGTAAGGGTCTAACTTCATTCTTTTGCATGTTGATATCTGGTTCTCTCAGCATCATTTGTTGAAAAGACTATCCTTTCTCCCATTGAATGGTCTTGGCATCATTATCAAAAATCATTTGATCATATATGTGAGGATTTATTTAGTTCTCAGTAAATTTTAACTATCTATTGTTAACATCAGTCTTATCATCCAAGGGTTGAAATCTCTTAGTGTTGCCTGAGGTGACTTGAATTGTGGTGATTCCACATTGCTTCCTTGAACATTTTTTTATTACTTTCCAGAAAATCATAGTAGCAATTTACAACTTCATGAATTTCTTTGTCATACACCATGAGAGGAATATTCTTCAAGCATATTTTGGTGTGATTTCTCTGCTCATCAATGTTTAGTGACTATGTCTCTCCTGTAGGATGAGGTAAAATCTTTTCATTTAAGCTTTGACACGCTCTTCACTTGAGCCTGAGTCTCCTTGTTCATCACATGTATCTTGTGTATGCCCAAGTTCATGCAGGTGAGGGATTCAGGCCATGGTTTTCTGTTTGTGTGTATAGTTGTGTGCATGAGGGGTTTATTCAGCCTTTTCTTCTCCCCAACCCATGGAGTTAGGCAGCTGAAGAAACAACACTGAGACTACCTTTGCCCCAGTCTCATCAAGAGACTGATATCTGCAAATATGGCCCACCAGTATGATTTCTTCTTAGTTCTGCTGCTTCTGTGTCTTGGAACTAAATCAGGTGAGGCAAGTTCTTATCACTACCAGCCCAGGTACCCTACGTGTTTGCAAAGCATGGATCTTCGCATGCTTTCTTCTGTCTCAATGCTGATAGTTCTCATGCACCTCATCTCACTGGAATCCTAAGGACCAGAATGAACAGTTAGAGGTGGACGTATTGATGGCAACAAGAATTGCCCATTGACCAACAGAGGGACAGACAAATTACAAAGAAATGCAAACCAGCACAATCACTAGGAAATTTTCTATCTTTTCTGAGTACTTTTACAGCATTTTGTGCTGTCATACTTGAAAGTAATATCTACTTTTTTAAATGCCTAATATGTTGCCAGCAGAGGACCTTTGTGTCCTAAGAACTCTACAAAGAGCTATTACTTTCCCATTTTTAAAAATGAGGATACTTCGGTTCAGGAAGGGTAAATATGGGATCACACAGCTAAGAAATGACAAACTATATTTTAAAATAACACAACTATTTAATTCCAAAGATCGTACATAATCTAGAACTCTTTCTACTTGTTTATCTTTCTCATTCTACTGTGAGATTTTTGAAGGCAGGGAAGTCTTATTCATCATTGTATCTGTAACATCCAGCAGAGTGAATCTATTTTGTCCAGTGAATGAATTAATAAGATGAAAGGATGAATAAAAAATGAAATATATGAACTTGAAATATATGAAAAACACAGTAGTCTGAGATCATTACTTGAAGGGATCAAAAACCCTATGTACCGGAATAACTTCAATGGTATGATGTCCTTAAAGATGAATGTAAACCACAAAGGAAAGACTAAGTTGTGTTCATTATATTCTTATTTAGATGTTAAGAAAAATATTTTAGAAATATTCCTGTTTTGTAATTAAAGTAGCAAAGTTTCTGTTACTCAAAACTTACTTATATGTAACATCTAATTCTATTTGAGACCATAAATATAAGGAATTTCTCTGATAATTTTACCAATTCAAAAGTAGAACTGAGATTGCAATATTGATTTGCATTTTTTTTTACACTAAAAAATTGAATTAGTTCTCAGGGACCTTACTAAGTATGTGGACATGAAATGAATGGAAAATTTCCAAGTACAACTGACTCTGGGTGATGAACACACAATGGGATTTATAGATGATGTAATACAGAATTGTACACCTGAAATCTATGTAATTTTACTAACAATTGTCACCCCAATAAATTTAATAAAAAAAAAAAAAAAATGCTCACCTAGAGGTGAAAATTTCATGGCTTCTATTTAATGTGCTTTAAAGCTTCATGGAAAGAGTCTCTACCCAATTCAGAGAATGAAAAATCATGTCATGAACATTGCTGTAAATATTTATGTGTCTTTTTAAAGAAACTAAAAGAAAAAAGGTGTGTATGTATACGTATAGATATATAGAGATGTACTATGTCTCATTTATCCACATATTTATACTTTACAGTATTCCTTTATTCCCTCCTTAAATCTGACATCTGGTATCATTTTTCTTTAGCCTGAAGAAATTTCTTTAGTATGTTTTGTAATGTAAGTCTACTGGTGATGAATTCTCAATTTTTATCTGAAAATATCTATTTTATGGTATTTTTTGAAGGATAGTTTTGGTGGATATAGAATTATGGGTTGATTTTCTTTTAACACTTCAGACATGTCACTCCACTATTTTCTGACCTCTACTGTTTCTGATGAGAAGTCACCATCATTCTCATTATTGTTCCTTCATCATTTTTTTTTTCTGGATTCTTTCAAGATTTTCTCCTAATTTTTGGATGTCAGCAGTTTGACTATGATGTGTTGAGTGTAATTTTCTTTATACATATCCTATTTGGGGTTTGTTGACATTATTAGATCTCTCCTTTGATATGTGTATAAAATTTGGGATTTTTTGGCCATTATAGCCTCACAATTTTTTTTACTCTCAATCTCTCTGTCTTCTCCTTCTGTGACACTTGACATTGTCCCACTGCTCTCTGAGATTCTGTTCATTTTTCTTTAATATTTTCCTTTCTGTTCTTTACAATGAATAATTTCTTCAAATTCATTAACTCCTCTATTACAATTATGTCCATCCAGTGACTTTTTCATAGTATTTATTCATTTCATCTTTAGAATTTCCATTTCATTTTTTTCTTTCTATTTCTTTGCTAAGATTTCACATCTGTTTATTCATTATTTATATATCTTCTTTTAAGACTCTCAACCTATTTACACTCATTACTCTAAAATCATGTTTGTTAATTGCAGGGTTTTTTACTTTTATTGACTTTTACTTTTATTGACTTTTTAATGTGTATCACATTTTCCCATTTCTTTGCAGGTCTGGTGATTTTTTAAAATTAGATATTGAACATTATCAATGACATGTAGAGACTCTGGATTCTGTGGCTTTCTTCTGAGGAGTGGTTTTTGTTCTAACTGGCAGTTAATTTTGCTGGATTTGAACTCACAACTGTCTTCCATTTGTGGGCAGCAGTTGAAATCTCTGCTCAGTTCTTTCAATTTCTAGCTCTTTCTTTTGATCTGTCCCCCCATATCCCAGGGTTCCCTGCCCACTCCCCCATACAGAGTTCATTTAGAAGTCTACCAAGAATTTAATTAGATTTTTGAACACAGATTTTTTTACCCCTTCTTCTGCCTGCCCCCAACCACTCCGGTTCAAGCCCTTGTTTCTCAGTTTAATTGTGTAGGACACAGTTCCCTGTCCCATACTGGCATTATGAGACTTGCCTCCCCCCAGCTAAGTTGCTGGTCGTCGGTTGGCCACTCACAGCAGCTCACGGCAGCTCTCACCAGTTGCCAGCTGTTCATGATGGCTGCTGGCCAACAGCAGCCCGCTACAGCCAGCGGCAGCCCATGGCAGCTCATGCTGACCTCCAGCTGCTCACCACAGTCCAGCTCCAGGAAGAGCCGTTGTTCACAGTCTTAGCTGCAGAGGGTGCAGCTCACTGGCCCATGTGGGAACCAAACTGGCGACCTCATCCTTAGGAGCATGGTGCTCCAACCACCTGAGCCACGGGGCCAGACCTGAACACGGATTTTTGTGCTCATCTTCTGAGGCTCCTTTTCTCTCAGAATGTTCCTCATAACTTGCAGCTTCTCTGTGAGTCTCTAACTGTCCTCTGATACCTTAAGCCAGTAAGGCTGCAGATTTCTGTTGCCTAAATACACAGAGATTGAGAAGTGTACTCAAGCAAAAATTACAAACGTGCAATTCCCACTCACTGCTGTTGATCTTTCAAGGGTAGATTCCCTTCCAGTTGCTGCCTGTTTTTGGTGACTTCAAATAATTCAAATAATTGTTTTGTTACTCACTTGTTCTGATTTTATAATTGTTATCTTGGGGAGACTAAGTCTGATCAAGCTATTTCACATTAACAGAAGCTGGTACCGAGAATCTATAAAATGCTGGATTTAATAAAGAATTTTCTTAGCACAAGGATTGCATATTTCAATTCATCTTAATGTTGTAAGGAGTGAGAGTTCGGCAAATATTTTCTTAGTTTATTAATTCTCTAATATGACACAGGTAGATAATGTATACTTTGTAATCTCCAATTATTATGCCCACATGATAAGCTCATTTTACGGATTTCATCCTCACTGTGATACTCTAAGCTAAATATTCGTGTGTGTGTGTGTGTGTGTGGTGACTGGGGTAGTCTGCAACACCTGAATTTTTCTAAAAATTGAATCACCTATTCTGCTTTTATGAAGGTCTACACTGTTGAGAAGCTTAAGTCTCCTATGATTCCTATTTCCCCAGATCTCTGAGCATCTTAGTTTATAAGCATTATTTATTTGAGATGGGAAAAGGAAAAAGTATTTCTTTTAAAGCAGCTGCTGCACAAACTGATGATGTAATATGGAATTAAAAAGAAAATCGATATCGTATAGAACTTGTGATGCACATTTTGTAGCATTTCTCCAGGGTCTTATTCAGAGAATCTGGAAGCAGTTTTTAAAGAGATTTTAAGAATATATTGTATGTCTACACTGCAAACACTATCAGAAATTAGAGATTCAAGTGAAATCTTTAGTACATTTAGTTGATGTACTAAAAAGCAATAGTAGGTTTTTAAAAATGGTATTACACCTCAAACTGAACCTTTAAGAAAGCAGATGATAGTAAGAGAATTCCCACATAATTGCTTATTTTCACATGCCAGCAGAAGAATCATGGTTTATGTAAAATGGGTGAAATAAAATCTTATCATTTATCTATCATCCCTCATCACTTAATATTCATGTGAAAGGTTTTAAAAAATCTCATTATTAAATGCAATCTGAATAGCAGGTCTTTATAAAATGCCAACGATTTCAACCAAGGTGCTGTTCAGAATTATGTGGGGTCCTTTTTCAAATACATATGCCCTATTCCTAGGGATGTGGATTCAGTAAAACTCAAGTAGGGATTTGGGTGTCTGTTGTTTTTTTCTTATGTATTATATTTTTATTAAGATTTTGCATTTTTAGTGTAGTTTTAGGTTCACAGAAAAATTAAGGGGACGATACAAAGATTTCTCATGTATCCTCTGCCCTCTGACCCCCATGAATAGCCTCTCCCATTAGCAACATCCTCACCAGAGTGGTACGTGTGTTACAGTTGATGACCCTACATTCTCGCATCGTTATCACCCAAAGTAGGTATTTTGCTTACGGTTCACTCTTGGTGTTGTGTATTCTATGAGTTTGGTCAAATGTAGAATGACATGAATATATCATTATGGTATTATTATACAGAGTGTTTTTATTGCCTAAAAATCCTCTGTGCTCCACCTATTCATTACTAACACCCATTCATTACTAACACACTCACCCTTACCCTCCAGCTGAGAGTCACTGATCTTTTTACTGTCTCCATAGTTTTTCCTTTTCCAAAATGTTATATAGTTGTAATCATACAGTATGTAACTTTTCCACATTGACTTCTTTCAGTTAGTAATATGCATTTTAGATTCCTCCAAATTTTTTCGTGGTTTCTTTCTTTTTAGCATTGAATAATATTCCAATGTATGGATGCACTACAGTTTATTTTTCCACCTACTGAAGTCCATCTTGGTTGCTTCCAAGTTTTGGCAACTATGAATAAATCTGCTACAAACATCCACGTGCAGGCTTTGCGTGGACATAAATTTTCAACCCCTTTCGATGAATTCCAAGGATTAAGATAGCTGGATCATAGGTAAGAATATTTTTAGTTTTGTAAGAAACTGCCAACTATCACCCGAAGGGGCTGTACCATTTTGCATTCCCACCAGCAATGAATGAGAGCTCTTGTTGACCCACCTCATTGCCAGCATTTGGTGATGTCAGTGATCTGGATTTTGGGCATTTTAAAAGGGGTGTTGTGGTATCTTGCTGTGGTTTTAATTTGCATTCGCTTGATGACATATGATGTACAGCATCTTTTCATATGCCTATTTGCATCTGTGTATGTTCTTTGATGAGGTGTTTATTAAGGTCTTTGGCCCATTTTTTAACTGGGTTTTTTGTTTTCTTTTTGTGGAGTGTTAATAGTTCTTTGTATATTTTGGATAAGAGTTCTTTATCACATGTGTCTTTTGCAAATATTTTCTCCCAGTCTGTGGCTTGCTTTCTCATTCTCTTATTGTTGTCTTTTACAGAGCAGAAGTTTTTAATTTTAATAAATCCAGCTTATCAATTATTTCTTTCACAGATCATGCCTTTGGTATTTTATCTAAAAAGTCATTGCCATACCCAAGGTCACCTAGGTTTTTTCCTATGTTATCTTCTAAGAGTGTTATTGTTTTGTATTTTACATTTATGTCTGTGATCCATTTTGAGTTACTTTTTGTGAAGGGTGTAGGGTCTTTGTCTAGATTTGTTTTTTGCATGTGGTTGTCCAGTTGTATCAGCACTGTTTGTTGAAAAGACTATCTTTGCTCCATAGTTTTGCCTTTCCTTTGTCAAAGACAGGTTAACAATATATGTGAGGGTAGCATCTATATTTTAAAAAGTCCCCCTAGGGGATTCTATGAACACCCTCTAGGAACCTCAAAGAAAAATCTCACCAATAAGAACCCATAGCAAATAGTTGCTCACGAGTAAGGAAATGATAGAAAGAAGAATATTTATGGTTTCACTGAAGTAAAATTTGGAGTATTTTAGGGCATAACAGATATTAGGTTGGTGCAAAAGTAATTGTAGTTTAAAGGGTTAAAAAATAATTGCAAAAACCGGTATTACTTTTGCACCAACCTACTAGATGTAATAATGCTATGTGTTATATGGGAATGAAATTGAGCGCTCTAAAAAGAATGTTAGTGTTGCAAGTTATTCTTAGGGTCATCTTTTGAAGAATAACATAAGGCACATTATAATATTCCTCTGATGACAGATAAAGAACCTAAAAATCTAAACTTGCATTTTATTCCATTTCAGACCCTATAAATGGGAAGGAGATTTCAACCACATATAGAATTTAATATGCACAGGGCTGCCTTCAGTCCCTGGAGGCAAATCTAGTTTCTGGTTGAAATCTTGTTACCGTTGTAGTTGTTTCTGTTCTGTTTATGGAAAGAACTCTTACCATGATGGTGGATACTAAAATAGGCTTTTCAAGAGCTGCATCAGTCAGAAAAAAATGGTAGAGGTAGAAAAGACTCTTGTGGAACCTCCACACCGCCTTGGTTCCTCAAAAAATTACGAATAGAATTGCCATATGACCCAGCAATCCCTCTCCTGGGTATCTACCCAAAAAATCTGAAAACATTTAGAGATAAAGACACGTGTGCTCCAATGTTCATTGCAGGTTTGTTTACAGTGGCCAAGACATGGAAACAACCAAAATGTCCTTCGATAGATGAATGGATGAAGAAGTTGTGGTATATATACACAATGGAATACTATTCGGCGGTAAGAAAAGATGATATAGGAACATTTGTGACAACATGGATGGATCTTGAGAGTGTAATGCTGAGCGAAATAAGTCAGACAGAAAAAGCAGAGAACCATGTGATTTCACTGATATGTGGTATATAAACCAAAAGCAACAAAAGAACAAGACAAACAAATGAGAAACAGAAACTCATAGACACAGACAATGGTTTGGTGGTTGCCAGAGGGTAAGGGGGGTGGGGGGTGGGGGGTGGGAGATGAGTGTAAGGGGGATCGAATATACGGTGATGGAAGGAGAACTGACTCTGGGTGATGAACACACAATGGGATTTATAGATGATGTAATACAGAATTGTACACCTGAAATCTATGTAATTTTACTAACAATTGTCACCTCAATAAATTTAATTTAAAAAAATAAAAATAAAAAAATAAAGTAGGCTCTGAGCTCAAAATCTTACGGGCTCAAACAAAAGGAAAAAAAAAAAAAAAGAAAAGACTCTTGTAGAACACAAAGATGAAGACCAGTTCTTGACCTATTTCCCATATACCTCTGTTCCCTGCTGGGGTCAGCATCACATTCTTGGTTAAAACATTTGTAGAATACACTTTTCATGGAAGTGTTTTGAATACAAGAACCAGCTACATGAGTTGATGCATTTAGTTACTGGTTCCTTTGAAAAGAGTCAAGTAAAAACCAGGAAAAGAGAAGGAGGGTAATGTCCCTAGAATGACAACGATCTCATGTTAAAAATTTTAATTCCTACTGCTCTCATAGAGTGATATAACAGTCATCAACACAAGTGATTATGTCTTAATGGCATCAAAGACTGAGAAGATCTTTTTTATTCAATCAATGCTTGAGAAACAGATGAATTAAGTTTTCAGTGTAGAGTAGTGGGAAAACATTCTAAAGCTAAGACTACTGAAAAAATTAAAAATACAGGTAATTCCTGGAAACTTAAAGTGTTTCATAATATCGGAAAAATCTTATGTTTTTTTCTCAGCCTGCAAATTTTCCCCAACAATCTTACATTTCCATCTTTAAGAGTATCTGGCAAATTGTTATCAAGAGAAGTAGAGTATTAATGCTGAGAGATATTATATAAATGTCTATCAAAATCTCCTCACAACCTCTTAAAGTTGAATTATTGTCTTTCAGGCCATGAAGCTGTTTCTAACTGCACAATGATCAATAGTTCTTGGTAGACAGCATCTATGACAAAGTATAAGGTATTGTTGTCCTTCATAATCAGAATGACTAACAATGTTATTATGATATTTGTATATGCATTTCTAATTCTAAATAAGTACCTATGACAGATAGGGGTGCAAAACTAAGTACCTGTGACTGCTAAATACTCTTCACTAAAAGTGGATATTCCTTCAAAGTATTAAACATTGCTAAAAACTCTCTATAATGAGCTCATTCTGTTCAAACTGAATTCTAAGCACAATATTAGAAGTCACACTTTCTTGGGGATTTGATCCCATAACATTTAGAACAATAGCTAAGGGAAATGAACATTTCCTTCTCATTTTTATTTCGATCATGTATTATCTGCTTATCATTAACTCTTTCCCTTGACTTAAATTCTACGCAATTATCTGAGGCCTCATCATATGGGATGGTCCAAAATCTAGATCAAGAGATTTTTTTCATTAGACTCAGAAAGACATGATGTAGTGTTAGAAATTACTTCAGAGAAAGATGTGAACATTTTATTATGATTTGTACTCTGAAATGATCTGGATAAATACAGTTGACTCTTGAATAACATAGGTTGAACTTCTTGGGTCCGTTTATATGCAGATTTTTTTTCAGTAAATGTATTGGAAAATATTTGGAGATTTCCTTAGTACTGTGGAGCAATCACATTGATTTTACTGGGCTGTCATAAAGCAATCACATGGCTGCTTTTTTTATTATTAGTGCATGAATCATTATACCTATAAATAAATATGAGTTTCTTTTTCACATTATCTTTTCATATTTAATATCCAATGTCAGTAATATGCATAATGTCTACAATGTTTTGAATCATATAAGACAATATTGATGAAGGTACTGACAGACGATTCATCTTGTAAACAACCTAAACTTAACGGTATCGATAAATGCAGTATAGTACTGTAAGGAAGAGTACTATACTCTTCCTTATAATTTTCTTAATAACATTTTCTTTTCTCTAGCTTACTGTATTATAAGAATACAGTATATAATACATATAATATGTAAAACATGTGTTAATTGACTGTTTACATTATCAGTAAAGCTTCTAATCAATAGTAGGCTGCTAGTTAAGATTTGGGGAGTCAAAAATTATACACAGATTTTCAACTTCATATTGAGTTAGTGCTCCTAACCCCCACATTGGTCAAGAGTCAGCTGTATGTGCCTAAAACTGGACAATTTATGAATAGAATAAAACTGATAACACTGCCAGCCTCAAGGCATTTTCTTTCTGGAGTGAGAACAATTTCTAGACCCAAGGAAATACAATGTTAAATGGAAAGGGGAATCCAAATAAAGTGAAATTGCTAGTTTATGTTGTTGCAATTGCTATTAATGTTAGCTACCAAGAACATGTGCCACAGCATTTTTCTATGTGTGCTCAGAAGATGATGTGGTGAGTTTCCAACCCTCCAGCTCTGCTTGGTGATGCTCAGCCCACCCTGATCCTGAGCTAATCTTGGCCTGCTCAGACTGACTATGTTTCTGAGTGGGGGCTGTGTGTGTGTGGCAGGGAGGATGGGGGTGGTGAGTCTTAAATTTGTTCTGGAGCCATCAGCCCAATGCTGGGGGAGCCCTGGGAGGGACTCTGTGCACACTCAGCTGTGGCCATTTTCTAAGCCTCCTTAGAGTTTGCCCAGGAGCCAATATAGCCCAGTGATTATAATCCAGCCTTTGGAATCAGAATCCCAGATTTAAGCTCAACTCTACTTGGTACTATGTGACCTGGGCAATTTATACAGTCTTCTCAGCACTCAGTTTCTCTATCTGTAATGCAGATAATCATAGTTCTTATCTCCCAACCTGAGCCTCAGTTTCCTTATTTGTAAAATAGTGTTAATAGGACTTACCTCGCAGGTCATGTGAGCATTAAATGAGTTGATCTATAGAAAACTTGTTAACTATTCATGGCACATACCAAGTGCAACACAAATGATAACTATGAGGTTTGATCAAACAATACGGTGAATGTTTAAATTTTAAAAATTTATTACAGTAAAAGACACATTTGCCATTAATCCCCCTCAAAATACTCTCCCTCACTTCAAACACATTTATCCCATCGTTCTTGCCACTTTCTGAAGCAGTTCTGGAAGTCCTCTTTCGTGAGTATCTTTAGTTGTGCTGTCATGGCTGCCTTCATGTCCTGAATCATTTTGACTTTGGGGAAGAGGCAGAAGACATACAGTGCCAGACCTGGTGAATAAGGTGGATGAGGACACACCATAAAGTTTTTGTTTGACAGAAATTGCCATATACAAGAAATGATGTGTGACACTGAGCATTGTCATGGTAGAGGATGATTTACAGCACACTTTAAAAACACACCTTATCTTAATCATAGCTCACACCCAAGTGACCGCACTGAACAAGTTGAAATTTGTCACATTCTGTTACCAAGATTTGACACTCTGCTTCCCATATTGAAGATCCCTGCATTTCTGTTGGATGGCACTTGGCAGTAGCATTCAACGCATTTTGTGATCACAATGAAAAGGCTGTGTCACACATTGCTTCTGGTATAGAAATTTCTGTCAAATAAAACATTACGGTGTGTCCTCATTCACCTTATTCACCAGATCTGGCACTGTGCGACTTCTGGCTCTTCCCCAAAATGGTGATGAACGGTAAACATTTTGAATGGATTCAGAACATCCAGGCACCCATGACAGCATAACTGAAGACACTCACGAAAGAGGACTTCCAGAACTGCTTCAGAAAGTGGCAAGAACGATGGGATGTATTCAAAGCGAGGGGCATTAATGGCAATATGTCTTTTACTGTAATAATTTTTTTAAGTTTAAACATTCACTGTAGTTTTTGATCATACCTCATATTATTAATGGAATGAGAAGTAAGTAAAATAAGGAATGTAAAGCAGACAGTAAACACTGAAATAGTAACTGCTTGAACTTCTTCTTTGGCTCCTGAATTTCATCAAGCTCCTGTTGGGCTGTCTAAAGCTCTCTACTGATCCCAGTCAGCCTAGAGGGGGCTCTGATAATGATGCTCCCTCTAACTGATCTCTTCCTAGAAGTTCAACACTGCTCTAATCTTAGCTGGAGACCCTAAAACCACAGTGCTTGCTGCTTCCTCCAACCTTAAGGGCTGTCTATTATCCTGAGACTTCTATTACT
This sequence comes from Rhinolophus sinicus, assembly GCF_036562045.2. Lineage (NCBI taxonomy): Eukaryota > Metazoa > Chordata > Mammalia > Chiroptera > Rhinolophidae > Rhinolophus > Rhinolophus sinicus. The sequence goes on from NC_133758.1 coordinate 47,570,606, forward strand.
GTGTCCTACTCTCTCCTCCCCATTCCTTTTGTAGGTTGACACTTGTTTGTGTCAACATTAAGTTTGCCATACCTGTGTTTGAACTTTGTGATTTGGATGATGCCAACCTCCCTGGCCCCAGCTAAGGCAGTCCTGTGTTTTCCTCCACCAGCCTTTTGGTTCCATCCCAACCTTCAAGACAATTCCATCCTTCAAGACAAGGCAATAACAGAGGACTTTTTTTTAATTGGTAAAATATATATAACATAAAACTTACCACCTTAGCCATTTGTCAGTATATAGTTCAATAGTATTAAGTACATTCACATTGTTGTGCAACCATCACCACCATCCATCTCCAGGCATTTCATTTTGTAAAACTGAAACTCTACATCCATTAAACAATAACTACCCATTCCCCTCTCCCCAACCCCTGGCAACCACCATTTAACCTTCTGTCTCTATAAATTTGACTACTCTACATCCCTCATATAAGTGAAATCATACAGTATTTGTCCTTTTGTGATGAGCTTATTTTATTTAACACAATGTCCTCAAGGTTCATCTTGTTGTATCATGTGTCAGAATTTCTGTCCTTTATAAGACTAATATGTCATTGTATGTATACGCTGCATTTTGTATATCCATTCATCCATTGCTGGATACTTGAGTTATTGCCATCTCTTGTCTATTGTGAATAATGGTGCTATGAACATAGGTGTGCAAATATCTCTTCAAGACCTTGCTTTTAGTTCTTTTAGATATATTCCCTAGAAGTG